>NW_027069936.1:40707-100639 GCF_002906115.3 Quercus suber | reverse complement strand
TTTTTTTTTTTTTTTTTTTTTTTTTTTGATTTCCAAATTTTTTTTTTTTTTTTTTTTTTTTTTTTTTTTTTGGGAGAAACAAGAGATCTCCAACTCATTTCTAAACTTTATTTCTGCTCTTAAAGTTGGTTTCTATTATAAAAATTGTAATCTACTTTCTGTTGTTGTGGAAGCATGCAAGAGTGATTGTCATTTTACTTTTGGTTCTTAATAAAATTGTTGTTTAACTAAAAACATAACCAATTAAAAGTGTGCACAATACTATTTATCCTCTATATTAACACTTCTACTTACCTTTTTTTTGCTCAAAAAACAATAATCTATTACACAATTCCTGTTACTCAAAAAGTTGTGTGTAAAATTTTTTAAAATTGAATTCATCAAACAATTTCACAATTTCAATTTAAAAAATTATTACACAACTTTGTGTACAACATCTCCTGTGCACTGCACTAGTCATTTCCCATATCTTAAACCATGAATTAACTTACCATATTTACTTCTTCTTCTTTCTTTTTTTTTTTTTTTTTCCCCTTCAATTACCATATTTGCTATAATATTTTTTTATTTTTAAAATGTACCTTGTGAGTAACTACTATATCAGCCGTATGATCTTGGCTGATCCAAGGGTCAGAATTTGAAAACAGAAGTCGACCGTTGGAGCCATTGCTTCAAAAGCCCTTTTCCCATAGGCTTCTCCTCAGAAAAGAAACAGAGCACAAACAGAGACAGAGAGAGAAACACAGATAGAGAGAGAAAGAGAAGCAAAACCCAGATAGATTTCTCAGAGATAATAGAAAAGAATTAGCGATGGAAGCCCGAGCAGTTGTTCCTGCACAACCAAGAGGTCCGTCATTGCTTCTAATCTCATATTCTTTTCCCTTTTTTTCTTTTTAAAGAATTATTATTGATTTTTTTCTTTGATATCCCATGTGGGTTGTGGTTGATCGTGTATAAATTCATGTAGATGCGTTTACTTTTGGATTCTTTGGTATTAGTTTTTGGGTTTAGAAAAACTTGGTTTAGTTCTGATTGATGTGTTCATTGACAATTCTTTCAAATATTGGGTATTGATTTTTGAATTTCTCTGTTGATTAACCTTCTTTATTTTTAATTTTTAGTGATTCTTTGTATAAACAAATCAGGGTTTTTTTTTTTTTTTTTTTATTTTTTTTGTGGTATTTATTGAAGTCTATCATTATAATTGTAAGTGGGATTTCTTTTTCCTAGATTTTCATATCTCATATTAGTAATCTCTTCAAAGATTCTGTTATGGTCAAATGAAAGGCTAGGGACTGAATCTAAATATGGGTTTTCCACATCTTTAAATCTTTTTACTACTAGGGTTTTTGGTTCTTTTTGTGTGTGTGTGTTTGTTTGTATTCTTTTTCCCTAATTCTTATATGATACTAATATTCCTTTGTGTTTTCGGTACTTGATTGATGGGGGTGCGGTCTTTCTTGATTCATATAGTTTTTATACATTGGACTTTGATCTCAGAGTGGTTTCTGAGTCTTTTTCAATGGTTTGCTTTGGTTTTAACATATCCTATTTCTATGGCTTTTTGGTTTTCTGGGTCTTAAAAATCTTATTTCTTTTAAATGGATATTATTGAGATTGAAGATTTCTTGTTTTTGTTTTAGGGGCAGTTAAGGTAAAGAATGAACCAGCACAAGGAAGGAACCGGAGAGCTCTTGGAGACATTGGTAATTATGGGGTTCAAGCTTTGGATGGAAAGCCCAATGCCCAGATTTCTCGTCCCATGACAAGGTTTACTATACTCTCTCTCTCTAGTTATGAAGTACCTATTGTCTGAAATGTTAAAGCTATTAGGAAATAGTGAATCTAATCATTTAACCATTATTCTAACATTGAGTGCTAATTGCTGACTGAATTTTGTCTTGCAGGAGCTTCCGTGCACAATTGTTAGTAAAAGAACAAGGGGCAGCAGCGATAAACAAGGTAGAGAACTGTAGTAGTGTAGTGTTTAATAATTGTCTTTACCTCTTTGTCTATGAAATAATACTACTATTGGGAATTATACAAATGACCAATTCAATGCAATGAACTTTTCTGATATGACTAATTCACAATGCAATGAACTTTATTGATATGCAGAACCCAGTTGTGCCAGCTTTAGACAATAGAGTAGCCATTAACAGAAGGCGTGTTACTGTAAAGAATGTTGCAGAAGCTCAAAGGAGGGTAGATGACAAGCCGAATTCTGATGAATCCAAGACTGCAACCACGACAACTTCTGAAAGAGAAAAGATTGAAAGTGTTAGTGGAAGAAGGTCCAGAGAAGGGTCCTCAAGGAAGGAAGTGAAGACTCTCACATCGATCCTCACTGCTCGAAGCAAGGTGTGTGTTTTTTGAACATTCTTTAAAAGATTCTTCTTTGATGTCTTGGTTGTGCATTAAATTTTGCTTCTTTCTGCAGGCTGCTTGTGGTGTTACTGCCAAGCCAAAGCCACATATTGTGAACATTGATGCTGCAGATGTCAATGATGAATTAGCAGTAGTTGAATACATTGATGATATTTATCAGTTCTACAAGCTAGAAGAAGTACTTTTCACTCTAATCTCTGCGTCCCCATCTTAATTATTTTTCTTTCTTTATCTTTCTCTAATGAATGGTAATTTGTGATGCAGGGAGAGAGTCGTGTTTGCGATTATATGGACTCACAGCCTGAAATTAATGCAAGGATGAGATCAATTCTGATAGACTGGTTAACTGAAGTTCATAGAAAATTTGAATTGATGCCTGAAACCCTCTACCTTACCATAAATATAGTTGATAGATATCTTTCTCGGACATTTGTTTCAAGGAGAGAACTTCAGTTAGTTGGCATTTCCTCAATGCTTATAGCCTGCAAGTACGAAGAAATATGGGCTCCACAGGTAGTGTTCTCTCTCGCTTGTAATCACTGTTGAAAATTTGTTTATGTTATTTTCTTGTAGCTGATGCTGACCCCAATTAATTGGGATGAAGGCTTCGTTCAATCTGATTTTGCTTTGCTTTAAATCTGATTCTGGACCTGATGTGGGGTATGGAATGTGCAGGTTAATGACTTTATATGCCTGTCAGACTATGCTTATACAGGAGAGCAGATACTTGTCATGGAGAAAGCAATTTTGGGGAAGTTGGAGTGGTACTTAACAGTTCCTACGCCATATGTTTTTCTCGTTCGATTTATCAAAGCTTCTGTTTCACCAGATAAAGAGGTACTAATTTTTTTTTTTTTTTTTTTTTTTTTTACCTGGCCTGGTTATATGTAGATGGAGAATATGGTATTCTTTTTAGCTGAGATTGGTCTTATGCATTACCCAACGATAAGTTTGTATTGTCCATCCATGATCGCGGCTGCAGCTGTCTATGCTGCACGATGTACCCTTGCTAAGAGCCCCTTTTGGAGTGAAACCTTAAAGCATCATACAGGCTACTCTGAAGAACAGTTAATGTAATGTCTTTTTGTTCCACAATATCCTCATTTCTTGTTTGGTGAGCTTCACTTGATGTACTAATTTATTCTGCCAAAAAAAGGTACTAATTTGAGTTGGATTTCTTTGTCACAGGAATTGTGCTAAGCTACTGGTTGACTGTCACATGGCTGCTGCTGCAGAAAGCAAGCTGAGGGTGATTTACTGTAAATTCTCAAATCCTGACCGAGGTTCTGTTGCTCTTTTCACTCCAGCGAAATGCTTTCAGGCCACATGATCATGAAGAAATGATCAGAATCTTATTCTATACTCCATACATATAATAGTGCTGAACTGGATACCAGAATCTTCTGATTTGGTTGATATTTTTGAATATATCTAGACGAGCAAATGTATTCAGTAACAAAAATCATTTTCATACATTTTCATATTTCAAAATGAATAGAAACTTTGGTTAGTAGATGACAATGTTGGTTGAATCTGTCCAAATTTGCTTTCTAATTCAAAACAGGAACCAAAGTTTTCATTAAAATAGTGGGCTGCAAACAACTTGAAGATTTTTAGTCCATTTTCTCTTTACTAACAAGTTTCTTTCAGAGCAATATAAACAGTATTTTTAAATTTGCAATGAATATTGTCTTGTCTGCTCTCAATAGTATTGCTATTTGAGAAAGAAAGATTGCCCAATTATATGCTTCTTTTGAGGTAATTCCATTTTGCCATCATTGATTGAGTTTTTAACTTTTTATTAATTACGGATGGTTTGACCGGGGTGGCTCATTCAACCATTAGGCCATTTAGTGAATTCCATTTTATGTTTATTTTTTTTTATTTGGACTTCGAATTTGCAGAGTTGGAATGAGTCCCTGACATGAAAACATCCCGGGTTTCTTGAGTTAATCCATTTACTCATGAGAAGTCAAATTTTTTAGTATTCCTTTCCATATCAAACCTAAGATCATGTTTCATGGTCCATAATCCATATGCAAAACATTTTTCTTAAGGGCAAAATTTGCAAAATAACATTTATTTTACTTATAATGATTTAAATTGACCCCTAGACTTTTTACTAAAATTGTGGTTAAACACGTTTTTAAAGAATATATTAATTCTCAAATAACTTCAAAACAACATCAATTGAAATAATTAAAATTAAATAAAGATTATTTTGTAATTTTTGCCATTTCTTAAGCGTGCATGGGAGGATGGTTTACTTTGTAGGAGGGTGCTGGCAAAATGGTTTTACTTTGTGAACCTAAAGGAAATGACGAATTAGGATGGCTTGAGGATAGGATAATTGGCAATTAATGCTTAAATAGCCAAATAATTTAAGTTTTTGGATTGCAATTGAAAAAATTTTAGAGTAATGCTACAGACACAAACTAATTTATAACATTTTTACAAACTGCTGATGTTTAAGCATTAAGACCCCACCTGCTTTGATATAATGCATGAGGAAATACTAAATTTAATCATGTAACAATTATTTGTAATTTTCAAATAATTATTGGTAAACATAAATTTGTTGTTCGTAGCGAACTCATATTGAACTAATAAAAATTTGTCACATCAATAGTTTGTAAAAATATTGTAAAATAGTTTGTGGCTGTAGCAATACTCAAAATTATATATATATATAAGGAGGCTTGCCCTTCATGTTAGAGGTGGAAGCATTATTCCCGAAATATCTAATATATTTCCATAGATGAGAGGGAACTCAACTTAAACTACCCCTAGTTGGATTCTAATGGTTTTTTATACCGACCCTGCAAAAGTTTGATGATAATTTGAAGCAACCAAAATAGGCTTAGTACATATAGGAAGAGAGAGTTTGGCAATATGACATAAGACATTAGGGGGTGTTTGGTATACCTACTCAAACACATATTTTCAGTTTTTAAACAATATTATACGCATTTTTATACATATTTTCATCTGTACATATTTTCCACACATTTTTTCAAACAACAAAACACATGTTTTCAAACACATGTACCAAACACCCCTTAACCTTTTTTAACCCCCAATTGTGATTCATGTACTTGTCAGAATCTTCCTTTCCCTATTCCTTTGGGCCAAAAGGCCCAAAACTTAAATAAATAAATAAAATACTAACATTCCTTTGAGGGAAGTGTTTCTCAAAGTAACACTTTTTTTTTTAGGGTCCAAAGTAACACTTCTTAATTGACGTTTTTAGTGTTTTCAATGAAGATATTTAGGGTTCAAAACTACCTCATGTATTGTAATCACTGAATTTCTTTTGCTTAAATAAAAGTGTTAAATAGAATATCAATTCCTTTGGAGATACTTAGGTGACAGGTTCAATGAACTTAAAAAACATACAGTAAACCTAGAGGCCCCAAATTCTATCCACCATATTATTTGTCCATTTGTCCGAAATCTGAAATTCTCCACACACACACACATATATATATACTCCCATTTGTTTTAACTATCTACTAGCATAAATTTAATAGTAGAATGCTCATATAAATCTTTATTTTTGCCTATGAAATGTTAAGAATTATTTTTATTTATATGTGTACTTTATTTTTATATATCATATACTTTTTTTTTTGGATAAGTATATATCATATACTTAATTCAATAATACCATATTTAACAAATTTTAGTTTTTGTTTTAATATTAACAAAATTAGTTAGGAATATAACAAACTGTCTTGTATAAAAATAAATAAATAAATAAAACAATTTAAAAAGAACCAAAAAAAAAAAAAAAAAAACAGCTGTCCAACAATTGCNAATATACCCACTCTCTTTTTCATCCGTACGATCAATGTCCATTAAAATCAAACGGTCATAATTCAAATTAAAGAAAAGAGAACATGACCGTTAGGGGTAAATTACATCGATTCGGTAGCTTCCTTATATGCTCTTGAGAAAGCAAACAACACACACATAAAGAGCAAGAGAGAGAGAGAGGTTAACGGGTCTGAAAGCAAAACCCAGAAAATAATTTCAGAGAAAATCACAAAGAATCGGCAATGGAAGCAAGAGCAGTTCTTCCACCACAACCCAGAGGTTTGTCACACTACTTTTAAGTTTAACTTCATCTTCGTTTTTCATTTTTCATTTTTAATTTTCTATTTGATTGTGGATTTTATTGATTGATCGTGTATGGATTCATATAGGCTTTGATTTCTTTTTACTATCTTTATGGTAAATTTTGCAGATTTGCAAATGGGTTTACTTCTTTTTAGTTTCTTTTATTAATTATTGCAATTATAATCTCATGTGGGTTTTCTTGATTGACTGTTTGTAAATTTATATTCATATAAATCTGGTTGCTTTTGTCACTTTTTATTGTATATTTTGTGTTCTTTTGCAACTGGATTTGTTCTGATTATTGTATACAACATTACTTTTTTCAAGATTGGGTTTTGCATATTATCAAAAACGAAAACCAAAAAAAGAAAAAGAAAAAAAAGATTGAGTTTTGCAACTGGGATTTTTTTTTTTTTTTTTTTTTGGTGGGTGTTTTTTGTTTCTTCAAACTGATGGGTTAGGGTGCTTCACAGACATTTGGAGGCTTGGATCCATTGATTATCATTTGGAGGCTTTGTGGTTTTCCTTAATTTTTAATTGATGGATTGTGGGTCGTTAAAATCCAACCCTTTCTATTGGTTTTGATCAAGTGGGCAGGGAAGTTCATGTAGATATGACTGTTACATTCTTTCTTCATATTATTGAAATCTGGATGTATTGGGTTTCTGTGATTGTTATGATTATCCTATTAATTCTTTCTATGATTTATGTGTGACAGCCTAGATTGATTGGTTGGGGTCTCTCTATACTGAAAATTTTCATGATTTTTTATCTCAGTGTGTTTATGACGTTTTAGTTTACTTATTGGCTCAGGCTGCCTTGGGGCCTTTTGTTTCTTCTAGTTTGATTTTCTTTCATTGCATGTTATTGAATATCCAAAATTTCTTGTTTTATTTTTAGGGGAAGGTGGTAAGGTAAAGAATGACCAAGGACAACGAAGGAATCGGCGAGTTCTAGGAGACATTGGCAATCAAGAGGTGGTTCGTATTGCAGAAGCAAAACACCGCCCCATTACGAGGTTAACTCCTCTCTCTCTCTCTCTCTCTCTCTCTCTCTCTCTCTGTGCGCATGTGCATGTCTCATTGAATGAGTTTTTTGACCTTGCAGGAGTTATCATGCACAACTGTTGGCTAATGCACAAGCTGAAGCAGAGAAGAAGAAGGTAGTAAACTTTGTCAACTGCTTATATTGTGAATGAATACTTAGAATTGGATCCGATCAAAAAAAAAAACTTAGAATTGGAACTATACCAACTCAATCCATTAAATTCTGTATTACCGCAGAACCCAATTGTAGCAGTTGTGGATGATAAAGTAGCAATTAACAGAAAGCGTGGTACTCAGAAGTTAGCAGAAGCTCAAAAGAAGGCAATTGATAAGCCTGAACCCGAATCTATAGTCGTGATTAGTTCTGAAGAGGAAAAGGTTAAACCTGTCAGTGGAAGAAAGTCGAGGGAACGGTCCTCAAGGAAGGAAATCAAGACGCTTACTGCGATCCTCACTGCTCGAAGCAAGGTGATTGGTCGTCTTCTTCTGCCACATGTTTTGAGAGATTTTTACCCCTTTTTTGTTTTTCAGTGTGTTTACTGAATTAGATTTCCCCCAGGTTGCCTGTGGAGTCACAGATAAGCAAGATCATATTGTGAACATTGATATGGGAGATGAAAATGATGATTTGGCAGTAGCCGAATATGTTGATGACATCTACAAGTTTTACAAGCTCACAGAAGTACTTTCTAGTCTCGTCAAATCATTACTTCTTATTTAAATTTCCTCTCTATTGCTATAATGGAAATTTTTGATGCAGGATGAGAGCAGAGTACACGATTACATGAACTCACAGCCAGACATCAATGTGAAGATGAGGTCTATTCTCATAGACTGGTTGATTGACGTTCATAGAAGATTCGAACTCACGCCTGAAACACTCTACCTTACCATTAATATAGTTGATCGGTACCTTTCCAAGAAGATTGTATCAAGGAGAGAACTTCAATTAGTGGGCATGAGCTCAATGCTCTTAGCCTGCAAATATGAAGAAAGTTACTGTCTACAGGTATCTAGCAATCTTATCTCACAATTATGTTAAGCTGAAATTTTTCATGCCTTCCTGCTCATTACATTTTAAAACTTTATTCTGATATGGGGTTTTGGAAATTTACAGGTTGATGACCTGGTTTGCATATCAGACTATGCTTATCCCGATACTAAGATACTTGTCATGGAGAAAGCAATTTTGGAAAAGTTGGAGTGGTATTTGACAGTTCCCACACCTTATGTCTTTCTGGTTCGATATATCAAAGCTTCTGTTGCACCTGATCTGGAGGTATTCTACTTTGCTTTTGATTTTCACAATATATTTTTTTACTGAGTAGCAGAGACTTGACTGGCCTTTTTCTTTTTGTGGCTGATGTAGATGGAGAATATGGTGTTTTTTCTAGCTGAACTGGGTCTTATGCATTATCCAACAACCATTTTGTACTGCCCTTCAATGATTGCCGCTGCAGCTGTTTTTGCTGCACACTGCACTCTCAACAAGACCCCTTTTTGGAGTGAAACTCTGAAGCACTACTCAGGCTACTCTGAAGAGCAGATAATGTAAGTCCTCTTTTCTTTGTAATTCTCACCTGCAGGCCTGCTGTATATGTGCTTTTGGTATTTGCAGCTTATGGCATTATGTATGCCTGTATGGGGATAAATCATTGCTGACCCATTTGCAGCCTGTGTAAACTTTTTTTAGAGTGCCATTTTGGGCCCAAAAAAAAGGGAGGAAAGAACAAATAAAGTACTAATTTCTTGTTTGTGATTTTACAGGGACTGTGCCAAGCTATTGGTTGAGTTTCATTCAGCTGCTGCAGAAAGTAAGCTTAAGGTGGTATATGGGAAATACTCATGTTCAGACAGGGGTGCTGTTGCTCTTGTCCCTGCACCCAAAAGTCTTCTGGCCAGATCCACGTGAAGATATTATCTCATGTCTTGGTTGGTTTTTGTAGCCTAATCACCCTGTAGTGTTGTAATTAATTGGATTTCTACTAAATGATCTCAAATTCTTTTATTGTGTTGGATACTTTTTGGAGTCTTTCTTGATTAATGTACATAGTTTCTGTCATTCTTTTGAATGTATTGATTGTGGTTCACAGATTCATAGGTGAAATCACCATTGATCACAAACAAGTTTCTTTGTCAACTATAAGTCGTTGCCATGATTAAAAAAAAATGGTTTCTGGTCAACTATAAGTTATTGTATCTGTTGGCTTTTGAGTTTTGATTGAGATTAGTATAGTTTAGTGGTCGTTTTTAAATCCCTCATCGTTGAAGGCAATACGAGGTTAACTCCTCTCTCTCTCTCTCTCTCTCTCTTTATTAATTTAAATTTTTTAATGACCCCCCTAAACAAAATTTCTAGAGTTGCCACTGGGATTGAAGGGAGGGGGTGGGGGGTACATAGTTGTTACATACTACAAACCAGAAAAGTGAGCTTTTGAAACCATCTTGTTCATGCCAATCTGCGTACTTTTGAGTACTAAATTGGCCAAGGCTATTAGTTCAGCGTTTTGCAAAATCCTTTTTTTTTTTTTTTTTTTTTTTAATTTTAAATTTTTTAAGCTACGAAAATTTCAATCACTAATAGAGATTGAAGATTCAAAAGCGTGAATGAATTTTTTGGATAAACATTATCACCAAGGTTCATCTTTCTGTGTAAAATATATATACTGCTAAGTTTTGTTAATGAAATTTTCTGGTTAATAATATGAATTTAGACTTAATTGAGCCTTTTAAACATGAATAAACTCATGATTAATAATATATTCATTCTCGTGCGGTAGCACAGGGCTACATACTAGTTTGGTTATAACCAATTACTACAACTTCACTCAATATGCTCTATTGAATGTAAATTTTGACAAATTCATAATTGGATTACATTTTCTTCTTATATCTTCCATACTAGCAAAATTTCCAAAAAGATTAAATATCAATAACTATTTAATTAATCAAATGTTTAAATTTCAAATTTTTGTAATATAAAATTATGCATAAAAATAAATTTATGGATTAAATAGGAAATAAAATTCGATTGTTACAAAATTTGATAGATGTTTTAAGAACAAAAAAGAACATGTAGTCTAACGATTAGATTTTCAAATTATGTAGTCATGTTAAGTTTTTTTAGTAAAAATTGTAGCTATTAGTTACAACAAAGCTTGTAACCAAATTTTGTCCTTTAAACGTCTGTTGAAATGCTAAAATCAATTGTAAAATCATGCACATGACCTCACCCATCTTCTCCCCTAAAATGTTATATTTTATATCGAAAAAAAATTTAACTCTAAATCAGTTTGAAATACCTTCTTCACCAAATTACGTTAAAATTAGCACGAATTCTCTATAAAGAAAACTACAAAAGGAGGTAAATGCCTTATACAAAGTATAAATGTCACAAACCGCAAGAATGGAATTTGTAATTAAACCAAAATTTATTTTAAAAACAAAAACACAATTTTACACTAGTTGGGTCAGGCTTTACTTAGCCCAATCCAACTAGATATTGACAATTTGACATCCAGGCCCAGCCCATCTACAGTTTCGCGCCCTGCAAAAATAATTGGCGGGAAAAGAACGAGTAGTTGCTTTCTTCACTTTTCCTTTACTCTTTTCCCAAAATTCCGAAACCGAAAAATTGCTCTAAGATCATTTCCATGGACAAGTACTTGGTACCTCTCAATCCCTCACCTCAAAACCCTAAGCCCATTCCAAGGTACAACCACTCTCAACGCATCTTCTTCAATTTTTTTAATTACTCCAAAATTCTCTCTTTTTTTTTTTTTTTTTTTGTGTTAATTCAAAGGCGCCGATGGAAACGAACCGCGATCGAATTGAACGGCCGGTTCGAGCCGAAGTACCGCCACGAGATCTCCGGTTTGCTCATGCAATCTTACTCCGAGGTTCTTCTAATTTTTTCAATTGACTTCCAAATTTTTGTGATTCAGTTTTCTTTAAAATCGCTGAGGTTTTTTTTTTTTTTTTTTTTTTTTTTTTTTTTTTTGGGAAAAAGATTGGGGCATTTCCGCATTCGTATCATATCGATGGATTTCCGTGTCAAACGCATGTAAGAGCACAATTTTTTATTTTATTTTTTGATTGATTGATTAGTTTTGTTAATTAGTGCTTAAGAATTGTTTGTTTTTGGAATGTCGATTTTACAGATGAATCAGATTGGTAATGGATCGAGTTTTGTCGGCCAAGGGCCAATTGGAAGTTGTTGTTTTCTGTTCTATCTGTTGAATTAGGTCAAAACTTGATTAAATATTATGAATTCAAATTATAGTCTTTTAAGGGACGCAACAGTAGAGTAGACGTGCTCCCGTGTAGCATGAGATGATATTAGTTTAATTTTAATAGCTGCTACCAATGCATCATGTTGTTTTTTGTATAGCTTATAGTGGTTGTGAATTGATAGTAACTTTAATTTTTCTAAAATAAAGTAATCGTTTTAATGTATGCCATTACTTGATAGAGTAATTGTTTAATTCACACATTACAACTTAAAATAACGGAATAATTGTTTTTAATTGTTTAATTCAAGTAAACTCGAGCAATAATATCAAATAAAGTAATGGTTTTCACACGTTACAACTTTCTAATCGTTTGATAAATAATGTCAATTTTTGAACCCGACTAATGGTATCAATTACCAACCCAAACTAACTTTGTTGATTGAGGCATTGAGAAAACTTATACATTATTTTAAGTTGTAATGTGTGAATACATCTCTTTCTCTCTCTCCTCTTTTAGTTGTAATGCCGTCTTTAATATCACCCCGTATAGCAAACTCCTGCTGCTTTTTACCCTTTACATTGTGTAAGAATGGTGCATTGATGCTAGGACATGTCTTTTGCTCCCCACTTTCCCTATATTCTCCGGTTTCATGTTTATTGTGTTTACACATTGTGTTTTTTTTTTCTTCAGGCAAGGCATCTCTGCATTGGAGTTTGACAACAAGGTGAATACCGAGTCATAATTTTTTAACTGATGATTTCTGGATTCTGGATTTTTTTTTTCCTCTCACTGTTTATGTTTCATTTTAGTTTAAATATATATACATGCACACAATTTCACCATTTCTCTTTCAGTTTTATTTTACACATATTTGCATATACATACACAATTTTAATTTTGTGCACAGAAAAATTCATATCTAAATTTTGTTGGATGGCTGTCATCGAGTTTCATGCATGCCTTTTTTATTTTATCTTATGAACAAACTTTAATACTGCTCTAAATAAATCAATCTCTACATCTGCTCTTAGTTGTGCTATGTGTCAGCTCATGTCATGAGAATATAGCTAAAATACGATTAAAAGAAGTAGTATTTTGTTTGTTTAATCTCTCTCTCTCTCTCTCTCATAATTCATTTAAGGAAGTTGTGAATAGTTTTGCAAATGACACTTGGAGGTCACACCCTGTTAAGCACCTTCTAATCATCATTCTCTTCTAGATATAGGCTGAGTGTTGCATTTATACCTTTACTTTTACTTTCATTTACTTGTTTTCAGCTTGGGGATTTCACCTTTTTATCTCTTATTCACTTTATTGAAGGGGATATATTTGGTATCAGTAACAAAATCAGGGTGTTTAACAGTACACGACTTTGAAGCTCTTTATTGCCAGAGTAATGAATCATTGCCAAGTAAGTACCCGCAACACAACTTGCTTTACTGCTTCTCTCACTTGGCAAGTATCTGTTTTCAGTTTTGAGTCTTTTGATAGATTTAGGCTATGGACAGATTTGTTGTGAATTATTTAACATGATTGAAGCACACTTGCTCTTAAACTAAAATCCAATGCAAACTAACACTAATAGATAGGCATGCACGCACGTACACAATATGTAACTAGTGTGTACATTAGAGTATTTACAATACTTTGATTTTACATGTGGTGGTTCAGATGACGGACTGGCAATATTCACTTCATTTATTTTTTATCTTTTAATATAGGAAAAATAAAATAAAATATAATCTTCAATATTCTTATTGTTACAGTAATATGCATGATTCTTTGTTTTGTTTCTCATGTGGTAAATGTACATGTTTAATTTGTTATTCAGTGCCTTCACTGTGAATGCTCTTTTCCTTTTGTGAAAATTTGTAAGTGCTAGAAACTAATATACGCATATATGCTGCCTTTAGAAATTGAAAATGAAAGCATCATTCGTTCTTGAAGCAACATCATGTTCTAGCATTGTCACATGTTTGAAGGTTGCGTGTTCAAGCCCTGCCAGGACCATTTTCTCATTTATTAAAAAAAAAAAGATAAAAAAAAAAACAATTTTGTTCATTATCTTTCCTTGCATATTGAACATGTTTGTCAGTTAGCACCTAAAATCTTCCTCTGTTGCTAAGTTTTTTCTAAAATATGAGATGAACTTGAATGGAAGTGCTGTTAACAAGCATGTCACTTGGCCCATGCATTCCCAAAATCTTGGAAAGTCTTTTCTTCATGTCTTGAGTTTCTTATAGGTACCGCAGTCTTTCTCTGTTTAGATATTAATATGTATTTTGACATATCGTAACTTATATAAGTTTTGGTTACTTTCTTTGTAGTGTACTTTAAGAATAAACTTAATTTTACCTTATATTAATTATTTCTTTTTTAATTTTTAATAAAAATCCCTGGTAGGCTCAAAGGAAGATGAAGCTAAACATTTAATGCACCTCTCTTTAAATAAACAACTTGATGTTGTCCGCTGGAATTGTGCAAACCAGGATGAGGTATGGATTCAACTGCGCTTCTATTCACTGATATACATTTGGAATTTATATATTATGGATGCTACATTCCAGAGCCAGATATCTTGCTCTAGAATGTCATTGTTCTTGCATTAACTCTGAGAGCTTGTGGTATTGGAGTTCACATTTCAACCTTTGCGCAAGTGATGTGCTTGTTGATGGAAATTTCATTGATGTAGATGAATACATCACATGTTTGTACCAACGTTTGAAATTTTCACAATGCTTCCCTGATATCAACCTAACGTTTGAAATTGTATCTCACAAAAAATTATCATTTTGGAATTTCTTTTCAATAAATTACTAAATCTTTCAATGAATGCTTGTTATATCTGTGATTTGATTAATCTTCTATTTTAAGTCTATAAATGCTATGTGAATCTCTTTAACTCTTTCTGAAGTAGGCTAATTAGTTACCTTATTGAGAAGAGATATCTTAATGAGGACTTCATAACTTTTTCTTTGCCTTGTTTTACTTAGATTATTATATTTCTAACCTTCAACTATGCGCAACACTTCAGCTCAGCTGAACTCAACTACACTTCAGTCACTACTAATTTGGGGGTTATCTCTATGGATCCTTTTTCCAATTAATTGGAGATTGCCACCTGTATCTTTTTCTGCCATTTGTTTTAAATCCTCCCACCCCTCTTTTTATGTGTCTGTGAGTTGGTATCTGTGTCCTAGTTGATGCATTAAGTTTGGCTTCATAAGTACAGACCTGTCACATTTGTCTCTCTAGTCTTTAGAAGCTTTCTAAGTTTCCAAGACCTTAATTAAGTAAGTCTCCAGCCTGCATGCATTTAAACGTTAAGAGGATTGGAATTTCAGAGGCTATTACAAATTTTGTAATTGCCATTCACATTTATCTTTCTAGTCTTCATATTTTCTATCTTGTAAGGATCAGGTTTGTAACACTGTTGTGGTTGCACTTCTACTGTGATCAATTTTAGGTTTTTTTTATAGTCAAATCTTCATCCTCAACTTAGTTATTTTCTTCCTTTCTTATTCTTAGTTCCCTTGTCATTCATCAACACTCAAAAGTGTTATCAGTTATTTTGTACAATCAAGGCCTTTTTATGTTCAATATTTCGAGAAATGAAAAATAGAGTCTGAACCAGTGTTGTTAAAAGCGCTGAGCGCACTTAAGCGCAAAGGCCTCCTGGAGCCTAGGCGCAAAGCGCAAGCACGCACTTGATCGATGTGAAGCGCACATTTAAATTTTTTTTTAATAAATTAAAAAAAAATTATTAATGATCAATACAACGATCAAGTGATCAATTAATCATATAAACTACAATAAAACATTTTATATAATTTATATAACATTTATATTATTCTTTTGTGTTTTACAAAATATATGCAACCATGATATTTGATGGCCATGATTACAAAACATGGTTGAATCAAAATAGAAGTATAGAACCAAGAAGGCAAAGGTTAAAAAGTACTAAAATGTTAAGTAATGTTATCTTTGTGAGTGTCTAATTTAGTGTTTGTTTGTGTGGTTGTGGTTAAAAGTTCAAAAATATCTAAAGAGATAGGTTTAGGTGTATAGTAGCACACCACATTATTAGTTTTTATATATTAAATCAATGGCTTATATCAAACATATTTATATCTAATGGCTAAAAATCAAATCAGGTTTTTTTTTTTTTTAATTTACAAAAAGCTTAAAAAGGCGCGCTTTGCGCTTAATAAAAAAGCTCAAAAAAGTGCGCTTTAAAGCACGCTTTTGTTTTTAAAGCACGCTTTTGTGAGGGCGCTTCGCTTTAGAGGGAAAAAGCCCCAAGGGCTTTGCGCTCTGCGCTTTGCGCTTAAGCGCGCTTTTAACAACACTGATCTGAACTTCTACTTTCATGCTTAGCCTACACGTATTATGTGCTGTTTGTATTGAGTTAGTAGTTATGAGTGTTAGGCTTATCATTTCCTTAGTGTTATGAATGATATTTCTTATTTGGAATTGAAAGGAATATATGCTCTCTATGATGCTTATAGTTTGAAAATATCAATCATGTTGTTAAATGTATCTGCTGTTTTGGTTGATTAACTGTCTTGTAATTGTTTTATGTCAAGTTTCTCATGGAATTTTAACCTTAATATATATCTACTTTGTTCACTTCTTTAGGTTGCTTGCACATCCATGAAACGTAATGAAGTTCTTATTTTTGACATTGGTTATGTCTCTTCTGAACCAGTGGAAGTAAGTCTTCTCTTATTATCTTTATCGTATGTGTTTTCACCACAAATCTCTCCCTGGAAGCATATATTCTAACTAACTTCAATAGACATTTAAGTTCTTGTGGTCTCTATTTTCCCATTGCATTACCATTGAAACCTTCTCCACTGTAGATTACTTGATATGCTGATTACTTATAGTGTGTAAATTATCCAACCTTTTTTTTGTTAGAAGGTAACATATACCCCACACTCCACACTGCATACATGCATGTGAATTTTTCTGAAGACAACATAGGGGACTCAATTCCAGGACATGCAATTTTAGTTGGCATAAACCTTTGGTAGTCTGGTGCTTTGCAAGTATTTGATGGCTCCATAGAAAATAATAATTTTTGATGTCACCTTCCTGCCTTCTTTACTAGAGATTCATTATAGAATATCCTTATTTTCAATGTATATGATGACAATGTTTATTCATTGTTCTTTGTTGATACAGGTATTAAGAACAAGACAAGCTGTCACTGTTCATGGATCTGACAGTCATAAAGGTATATCTGATATAGCTTTTACTTCAATTGATGATTCAAGGTTGGTAAAAGAGGGTGACTTAAGAGAAGACAGTTTTCTTGCTACACTTGGATAATGGACTTATGAGAGAACAAACTTATAACAAATTTGTAGGGGAATCTTTCTAATCATGAGGTCCATACATGCAACTCAACATATGTCTCTTTTGATCTGAATGTTTACATAGATTTTAACTCTCCTGTTAGAATTAGAGCAGGGAATTTACAAGTCAGATGGATAATGGTCTGTGTTTTCTTGTCATGTGATTCTGTCTTTAAGTTCAAAACGTAGATCTTATGATATCTGAAGACTGCTTTTGTGAATAATAGGGAAAATTTTAATTTTTTATGATTATGTAATTTTCTTTGCAAATACAAATTAATGCAGAATCACTTGTTAGAATACATAAAACAATTTTCTGGTTTGGCAGGATGTTGCTCTAAGGCATGTTTCTCCCCTGTTCTTTGGTGTGCTTTATTGTCTATTATTGAAACCATATACTAAGCTCTTTATACTAAATCATTTTCTAGCTCAATTAAAACAGAAAGAGCAACAATTCTTTTAATGTATTTAACTTGGATGCATATTGTAGGGTGGGGGATTATAGTTTACAAGATTTTCACTTTTACCATCATGTGATGGCTGTTCGTGGTCTTCATATTTTGGTGGTGTTCATTGACCTTGATGTTAAATCGAGATTGAACTACTAATCAATCTCATTATGAGTAATAAATGTTGTTGCAAGAGATGTGTGATCCATATTGGTAAACTTAACATGTCAATTGTTTTAAAGGCCTCAAAACATAAAAGCATGATTTAAATTTGTAGTTGGATAGATTGTAGTCAATTGTGTTTTTTATGCTTTCACATTTCAGAGTTGAGTGTAAGATTTAATGTTATTCCTTGACCTTGTATGTGGCTTCTTCAGTTACTCTTGTTTGTATGTTAGTTGGCCTTTCTAATAATATACTACTCTTCTTTATGACCATGTTCAATAGGTTACTTGCTTCTGATACATCTGGTGTTATCAGTGTATGGGACAGAAGAATGAGTATTCTTCCATGTCTCGAACTCACAACTAATTCCCATAGCACTGTCAATAGCATTGAATTGAACGTGGAAAATCAGGTTAGTTATCAGTTATCACAACCTTCTTTGTAGTAATTTATGTTACACATGTGCATCTATATTGTATATTGTGACTNTAATGAGTCTTTGAAGGTATCATAACTTCTTCCTTTTTATGCTTTTATGTGTTAATTTCACTATCCACTATGGATTGCAGTGATATTATCAATAAATATAAGACCCCAATACATCTCTATGTACAAATATTTGGGCTTGCACATTTGCTTTCCTATGGATTTTCATTTCAAGATGACTTTGAAATGCTCATTATTTGTTACCAGGAAATTGAATTTAATATTCTTATTTTTGTAATATCTGGTCCATTGTAAATAATTAATAATTTTTTCTTTACGTACAAAGGAAAGTCTACTTTCAGTCTGCAATTTGTATGAGATACTTAAAACCTTCATTATGAAATATTCATTATTTCATAATACATATTTCATTCTGTCTACCTATGCATTTAAACATATGCTTAATCTTTATCGACAAGTGCATTGATCAGACTAGAAACATTGTTTCAGATGGAATGTGAGAACTAAGTTGCTCTTTATTTGAATGAGTGTATAATTGTCAGAGTTTGGTGTATCTTTCTTCTATCATTTCTTAACAACAAGAATTAATGATCTGTCACCATCAGAACTAAGTAATTTGACTTGCACTATATATGTAAATATTAACCACACGGCACAAAATTTCAGAACTGGACATTTCTTTGGTGGATCTTCTGTGTATGGATGTTGATTAATGTGCCACAAGGATAGTCAAATTATGAACTCTACTATTTACATGTGATATAGGTTGCTTTGGTTTGTTCAATGAGTAGATGTATAGGACAAGCAGGTTTCTGATTAATTGGAGGATTTTATGCTTACCTACACTATGCAGTGAGCCAAGAGCCTTGAAGCTTGATCACATTACCTGATTCTTTCAATATGAAGAACTTGTGTTCAAATCCCCCTCCCCTACATATTTTAATCAACACACACACAATGCAGTGAGTCTTTTTGCTGTCTAAATGCTAAATGACGAGTCTTCAAATAAATTAGTCCTCTCTAACTGATTATGTCTGTTAAATATATGTCATAGAGTTTATTGTCTATATATATAATTTGAATATTTGTTCATCATTTTTTGCCTCAATGCCTTTTGCACTACAGTCACCATGTATCATGCATGTGTATAGACAAAGCTTAGATTTCACAGCTTGTTTACTTAATCATTTGAATAAACTAGGAAGCTCAGCCTCTCTGATTCACCAATGTGTCATGATCTTCATTAATATGACACCTGTATGAATAGTTTAAAATTTTCCAAACCTCTTTAAATTTCAAAAGCAATAAGCAAAGCCAAAACCTGCTTTGTTTAATATACTAGTTGTGCCATAAGAGAAATTACATATAGTAGAGAAATGATGACGGAAAACTTAACAGAATTTAGCTTATCAGTTTTCCTAAGAATTTGTGTTACCTTATAAACTACTAATAAATTTGATGAATGTCTATTATATATGTATTTATATATGAAAATTAAAATTTTGGTTAATTTGCTAACTGATAATTTTAAAGATACTGTAAATGCATTTGTAATAGGAAATATTGGTTTCATTGACCACGGAGCGGTTCATTGAATATTAATTATAAGGGTCTTACTTTCTGAGTTTAATACTGGATAAGTATCACCTTTTGCAAACTCATAGTTTGCCCTTTCTAACACGCTGCCGTTATCATGCAGGCACAGTCCCATATCGTTTCAAAGGAAATACACTCTATTGATCTTGATCCGTCTTGCCCATATCAACTGGCATTCCATCTTGATGATGGCTGGTAGGTCTGGAATTGAATCTTATTTTTCATTCTGTTTGTGTATTATATTATCTTATCATGTTGGTAGGTTATTGAGTTGGTAATAGTTGACAATAGTTCATTACCAACATTACTAATTGTAGGTCTGGTGTTTTGGATATATACAACTTTAAAGTATCACATGTTCATTGCCCTCCCCCGGCTTGGTTGTAAGTGAATTTGAATAAGTTCAATTGCGTTATACTTTTAATGTCCCAGGCATCAGCAACTTGCATCTATTAACTCTTATGTTTTTTCTCTTGATTTGGAGGAGTTAGAAATGATTCCAACACTTCATCTGATTTGTTACATCTGAGGAAACCATCATGGCTACCCACATATTCGGTAAGAATCGTCAACCATTGGCTTAACCTCATTCCACCTGGCTTCTTATGTTGTTTTGACTTGAAATAAACAAGTTTTAATTTAATGTGTTGCATATCAGTAGCGCTGTTAAAAAACAGAACTAGTGAAGACAGCATGTAATTAGATTGTCAATCCACTTGCTTCTTTAAAGAATGCGTGTGTGTGTGTGTGTGTATTGGTCAATAGCCCTTCGTTTTGTGACAGTAAAAAAGTGGATACATAATTTATTTGACATTGAAAGATAGAAATCAAAAGTGGAATCATAATTAGCCAACAAGAAAAATGAAATTTTTAGCTCTGGTAGAGAAATTATGAAACTCGAATACAATGGTTTTAAGAAGCACTGGAACAAAGTAAAATTGTTTGTGCTGTGTACTTGTCAGCTTCTGGAATGATTGCTGTCAGTTTGCCCCAAAATGATTCACCATACAGTCTTGTTTAGAGGCTGTGTTGGTTCAAGTACGTAGTGACGCTATGTAAAAGAAGAGCAAAAGGGAAGAAACTTTTTTATTTATTTATTTATTTTTAATAATAATAAAAGTGCAATTATAATTTAAAACTTAGTTTGTTTTATTCTACACAACGGTGATAAATCTCCTACGTATGGACTACTACATTAAGAAGCAATGAGTCTTCCTATGTCCTAGAACTTCCCTGGGTCTATACTACATCTTAACCATTGATAATGATTTGTACAAGGCATAAATTTTTGTTTATTGGAGCACCTTGGAAAAAAATCTTCTGTATTAGGTTAATTCAACTGTATGATTCTTTAGTGACAGGCCTATTTTAGACAAAGCACCCAACCTTGGCTTTTTTGGGCGTTCATGGCTTCAGCATGGCTCATCTGATTGATAAGCAAGAATATGCGGAGCCCAAGCTAATTGCAAGCAGTTTGCTTATGTGGAATGAGCCCATCAGTTTTACTTTTTTTTCACCCCTTAAGTAAGGAGGAGAGGATGGAGTTTATAGGCATAATTCCAAGCAACCTCAAAAGGAGTACTGTAACTCCTGAGGTAGCAATGGGCACTTATAAACTCGCACTCATTCTCTCTCTTTAGCAATGTGTAACTAAGTCCACAGGTCCCAAAGCTTTGTTTTTTTTTTTTTTTTTTCCTAAGAAAGATAGGATGGAGTTTACAGGCAATAATCCCAAGCAGTCCTCAAATAGGAACAATTTTCTCAAATAAGAGCTGTTACATACTAAGTCAGTGTTTACATTGTGATATCTGTTTCTCTAGGATTTATTGATAAGTAATTTTTCTCCCTTTGACCGAATCTTGAGGTAAAATATTATTCTGATGTCTTCTGGTGCAGATCTATGCAGTTGGTTCATCATCTGACAAAGGCATTCATCTGTTGGATTTCTATCCTGATCCAACTTCTGCCAGCCATGTAGAGCACAGGTAAGAAACTTGTCACCCTGTTAACCTTTGTTAAGTGACTACCTGGTGTTCAAGGGGCTAAATTGGGATTTATGACCTAATTTGCTAGTGTGGGTGCATCTGCATATCTCAATATAATGTATCATCCACTTTAGATGATAAGTTTATTTCAACCCAAGTGATTGAATAAGGGGGTGTGCTGTGTGTTTTCCTCAAATGATTCTGCAAATATATACTTCTATTTAGCTCTATTGTCTTTATTTGGAAATAGATGCTGTCTTCTAAGGATGACCAAGCTCTTTTAAGGGACTAGTAGATGTATCTGCGTGTTTGTTGTGTGTGTCCATGTGCGCATGTGTAGGCATGCCTGTGTGAACTTCCTCCCCTTCATTTTCTTTCTGTTTTAAAATATTGCTGAATCATTTTTTGTTGTAGTGAAAATATAGAGAGCTCTTCTGGATAAACCATCAAAAAAAGCAAAACAGGTTTATACCTTTGTCTGAAGGTGTTACTGCATGTGCTGCTCATCCCCTCAATGGTACCATCATAGCTGGGACAAAGGTTAGTAGTCTAGAGGAATTGCTTTAATATTCTTTCTGTTATTAATATTACAAGTATGCCTCTTCTTTAAAGGTAAAAACGAAAAAAAGAAAAAGAAAAAGAATCCTCTTTAACATAGCTTCCTGTCCTTTTACTCATAGACTGCTTGCTGGCTCTCTCTCTCTTCCTTAGCTTCTCTTTGAAAAGCACAGCATATATCATTACTTACTCAAGCATGAAAGTGGGAAGAATATTTTACCAGTCCAAACATGCATGCAAGCACACTCAATACTTGTTCATGAATTTACAAAAATAAGCAAAATCCCAACAATTCAAGTTTAAAAAAATTATAAATAAATGTACTACTCCCTAAAGGCTTACCGAGTTACGGTACAGTGTGAGCATATTGCAGACAGTGTTAACCCTCTCCACTGGGATAGGCTTGAAGAAATTTCATTAATTTTAGCCATGCCAAAGAGAAGTTTGACTTATGAAAAATGGATGTAAATGAGTTGTAAAAGCAAGTGAACAATATACTAAAAAGAAGTATATGTTTATCAAGAGTTGACATGATTTTTTTCCCTGATTTTGTCTTCCCCATTAATGAATGGAGCCTGACTTTTGATTGATGAATGATTTCAGCACTCATCTTTGCTCGTGATTTCCCAGAAGCCACAATCATTTTAAGTTGGATTATTGTCTAGGCAGTTGTGCTGGACTGGAGACATGTTCTATATCCTCTTATTCAATCAAGCATGTAAATGTCCACGGCAAGAAACAACAGCTGAAGCCATTAACATTGGAATTCCAAAATCTTACAGAATAGAAGACATGCAAAATGGGATTGAATCCTGACTCTTGCGGTTCAATCAAATGGTCTTTCAAGGCAGTCCATGAATCTTTTGTAAATTAAGCCCTTCAGCTCAATTGCATTGTAAGGTGTAGCAGTTCATTAATATTTTGTTAATTCAAGGGTCCTTGCTAGTGATTGCCGTATGCTGTAAATCTGAAATCTGGGTCTATTTCGATTCTCAAAAAAAAAAGAAATCTGGGTCTATTTCTATATTTAAGGTTCTCTAATGGTCCAAAAATAGAAATGTTTCCATTTGGGGTTGATTTTCATTGATGATACATTTTCTTTATATAATTTTTTAGTAGAAAATTATGTATTTTTAAGAGAGAATTGATAAAATTTGCGTGCCTACAATTTGGCACCAAAAAAGAAAGGGCAGCGTTTGTTACGTAAACACTATTTGGCGCTCAACCTTGGCTTTTTGGGCGTTCACGGCTCATAATGGCTCATCTGATTGATAAGCAAGAATAAGCGGAGCCCAAGCTAATTACAAGCAGTTTGCTTTTCTGGAATGAGTCCAGTTTTTAATAGAGAATCAATAAAATTTTCACGACTACAATTTGGCACCAAAAAAGAAAGGCAGTGTTTGTTACAAACATTGTTATACACCATTTTTTGAACTGAAATCGTGATACACGATTAAATCACGTCTTCAACTCACAATTTCAGTATTAAAAAAAAGTGTAATAGCATAAGAAGTTTTATGCAAAAAGAAATATATAAAGTCTTTCTAGTACTGCTGTACCTATACTCCCCATGGCACTCATGTGAATTGTGTAGGAAGAAGAGGACTTGTATGGTACTTTACTTTCCAAAAATCAAATACTGAGTATTTTTTTTTTCTTTGGTAAATTTTATATTATTAAGTGAATTATAAATATTTTAGATAGTGATTAGTAGTTAGATTGTAGACTGTCGAGTTGTTATCTTTATCTTTTTTTTTTTTTTTTTTATATAATACTTTACTTTCAAGAAATCAAGTATAAGGTAATTTTTTTTCCACTTTTTTTAATTATAAATTTTATATTATTATGTGGATTATAAATATTTGAGATAAATTGGTATTTAAAGTGTGGATTATGTAGTGATTTATCCTTATCTTTTTTTTTTTTTTTTCCTTTTTTGGTTTGTATAGTACTTTACTTTCAAAAAATCAAGTATTGGGATGGTCTATTTATTTTTACAAATTACAAAAAGAAAAAAAAAAGGAAAAGCATTGATGCCAATATTGCACTAAATTTGCACACAAACAAAGCAAAGCAAAAAAATGTAGAAGCATCGACAGTAGGATTCGAACCTGCACAGGCATAGTCCTACTTCGGTACTACCAAAATGGTCCCAATATGGCCGGTATTTTAACTGGCACAAAATCATTGTGTTTTTGTACCGGTTTACCTGCTGGTGCGGTAAATTCCAGTAGTACTAGCTGGTGCTGTATGAACTCTCACTTTCCACCCTCCCTCTAAACATAAAAATGCATTAATCCACTAATTAGTAAAATGAAAATTGATATCCATGATTTTAGGTAAGATTCATTCATACATGAAAAGTAGGATTCATCCCTATACTTATAAAAGGAACGTTTTATGGGGAGGGATTTCATCACGTAGGATTCATCATGTAAAAGAGGTACTCAATTTCATTCAAACAAAAGTAGGGAGGGATCCTTCACTCAATTTCATTGAGAGCATCCTCTTCTAACATGATGGAGGAGAAGCCTGCATTCAAAGATGCTTGCAACATGAGGACCCTTGCATATACGGGTGATGTACTCATAACTAATGACACGTCTTATAATTTTGTAAAAAAGGGGTATGCCCCAGGACTTGGGAGGGACTTGCATACCGTACTATATGCTTGCAAAATCCTTTTTTTAATTGAAAAAAATTAAAAAAGAGAGTTAAAAAAAAAAAAAAAAAAAAAGCCTCATAGTTGTACTCATTTTGTAGTTTTACGATGGGTTATTTTGTAACATGATGGGCATTTGTGTGAAGAAAAAACTTCTGAAGTTCCATGGCTAATAAAAGAAATTCTCTCCAATATCTTTCTATAGAGAGATGGGTTTATGCGTGTTTTTATACATCCTTCATAGTTGTATTATCATGAAGCAGGTCCAATGGATTTAGATTGGTACTACCGATTCCCAAAGTATGAGTGTTTAATGTATTATTAATTCCATCTCATTGGCTTCTGTACATGACAGCAAAATTAAAAATAATTAGATTGTACACGTGTATGGTAAAATTGGACTCCAATTTCAGATTCTAATTGAACAATTGGAATGATAATATATGATATTAACAATAATAAGAAAATTCAAATAAAATTTCGGATTAAATTGTAATAATCTGAATAAAAAATTCTAGTAGAAAGACAGGGTGGAGTAATCCACTCCAAGAAGACGACCAAACTTGCATAAATATAGAATAATAAATCTCTCTCCAGAAAATTTACATTGTTCATAATCTTTACATTCACAGAAAATTTTAAAAACATAGTGACTCACATCTGCCATCCAGACATCTACAGCCGGGTCCTCTCCAATTCGCCTGAGATTCCATTGATCACTAAATTCTTTTGCAGCCTACAAAAAGTATCATCCATCGATCCACAGTAATACTTTCTTCATTATTATAGGTGTCAAACCTGAACAAAAAGCCAAATGTAAAGATGCAAATTTTGTAAGTGAATAGTAAACAAAACTCAGTGTTAGAACCAAGAAGAAAGCACCTTAATCCGAAACTTAGTGCAAATGTAAAGATGCAAACTTTGTAAGCAATTTATAACAAAGATGCAAACTCTAGCTTTGCTATCTTTTTGGAAATTATGCAATGTACCCAAACCAAGTTCTTATCACCGATATTAATCTCTTTGGTTTTCATGTTTGACAACAAAATCAAGAAAAAAACTTAATTAGCACAGAAACTCACTTGACCCGATACATAGAAGTGGTTTTAATGAGAATGAGCCCACATACATTTAGCCACACGATGCAAAATTCAACTTCAATTTTAGATTCTAGACATATGGCACAAAATTAGAACTCTAATTAGAAATTCTAATTTAAGTTTCTTTCTGCTTCACACATTATTTTATATATATAAAGTTCTTATCACCGATATTAATCTCTTTGGTTTTCACGTTTGACTACAAAATTAAGAAAAAACTTAATTAGCACAGTAACTCATTTAACCCGATACATAGAAGTGGTTTTAATGAGAATGACCCCACATACATTTAGCCACATTATGCAAAATTCAACTTCAATTTCAGATTCTAGACACATGGCACTAAATTAGAACTCTAATTAGGAATTCTAATTTGAGTTTCTCTCTGCTTCACATATTATTATATATATAAAGTTCTTATCACCGATATTAATCTCTTTGATTTTCACGTTTGACTACAAAATCAAGAAAAAACATAATTAGCACAGTAACTCATTTAACCCGATACATAAAAGTGGTTTTAATAAGAATGAGCTCACATATATTTAGCCACATGATGCAAAATTCAATTTCAATTTCAGATTCTAGACACATGGTACAAAATTAGAACTCTAATTAGGAATTCTAATTTGAGTTTCTCTCTGCTTCACATATTATTATTATTATTATTATTATTATTATTATTATTATATTTGTAACCAAACTTTGTCCTTTTTTTATAGTAATTATTAATCTCAAATCCTCTAGGCCCTGTACTTTGATTTTCGAACAAAGTTCTCCTCCAAAATAATTGCTTTAATAAGAGATATTAATTACCATACAATAATAGATATTACTCGAAAAATTTTCAAATTACTATATAAAAATAGATAAAACTCCCATCATTTTTTTTATAAAAAATAAAATGATATTGCCTGAAAGTTTGGTAAAAAAAATTGTACTTGGCCCTCCCAAAATTGGAAATCAATCCTATCAAAACTTAACAATTAAAATGACCGCATAGCTCATATATGTCGCTGATGGCCCCATTCTCGAAACAAGAACAAAAATCTCTCTTTACTAACAAAACAATAACAAATCCTTTTGTGAAAAAAAAATTCTCTAATCAGCCAAAAAGCAAATGAATCATCCATTATAACTATGTATTTCATATAACATTTTGGTTATTTGTTTATTTGTGACTGAAAATTTATTAACGTTTGGGACTCTAGAATAATTTGGATGCTATTGTGTTGTCTTGCTCTACCTAAATAATAGTTTGGGTGCTTCTAATTTTTTTTAACCATCAGCACAGCAAGATGACTTCACAATTGGTAATCATTATTGATTATATATTTTTATGCAGTAATTAATTATCAATTACAATAATTAAATCATTAGTTAAGTTCACATATATTGGAGTTTCTTATTCTTAGTTTTGAATCTTTTGATCCTTGGCACAAAAATCCTTTTTTTTTTTTAATTGATGATATTTGCTATTTATGTGCAAGAATTCACAAATCATGAAAAGCGACTATTGAAAGTAGAACTTCACCGTTATAAGCATAATGTAATTCAACATTTGGACTTCAAAAAATTTGTTATATATTTTTGAATTACATAAAAGGCTAGTAAAGAGTAAGGACTAGAAAATCAATGACTTACTATTTTGTTTTGTTGAGACCCATTTTGGCAAAAAAAGAAAAAGGCTAATGGCAAAAAGAAGCCCAACAATATAACAAAGGGTGAAGAAAGAAGAATTAGCAAAGTAAGAAAAACCATTAGATCCGAATGGCAGGAACAATGGTACACAGGCCCACAAAATAGTAAAAATGTCCTAAAGAAAACAAATGAGCCCAAGAGAGCCCCAAGGAAGGAAGTAGTAAGCCCATAGAAATTGTAAGAAGTAGAAAGCAAGCAAAAATGGGCTGGAGGAACCTAAAGAAAGGAATTAGTAAAGGGGGTTGGTGCAAAAGCCAACAAACCTCAAAAGTAAAAGATATGGTAATTGGGCCGAGGAAGCCCAAAAGATTTAGCAAAAAGCTCATGGGAACGTAAGAATAGAATGGACCAAGGATGTCCAAAGGAATAAAGCAGGTCGAGAATACCCAGAGAAATAAAATGGGCCAAGGAAGCCCAAGATGATATGAACTAAGTAAAGAAAAAATAAATACATGGCAGGCCCAAAGGAGGCCTAACAAGCACAACTAAGCAATGCATGGTAGAAACAATACAGTAGCATGGCAGAAATATTAATCGACCCACAAACCAGCTGTAAAAGGAAACAAGGGCCGAATTGAGGAAGAAAGGGCCCATGCCCAAGCAAGACCCAGCCTAGAAAAGAAACGAGATGCAAAGAATGAAGACCCAGACTCACCCATGCCACAAAGGGTTAAAAATAAGCAACAGAAACGCACAGCAAGACCAAACAAACCCACAGGCAATGGCAAAAGCGTGAACATCAGACAAGCTAGACTCACATGGGAGTGAAGCATGCACAAGACTCAAGCACCACACACTTGTACTCAGCCAATACAAGCGCGGTGGGCCATAGGTCAAAGATAAGAAAATGTATGGTCTGGCAGTAGGGAGAAAGGGGAAGTCTATTCCAAGATTTCCGCTCAAGCTCTTTTAGGGAAAATGTCTTGCTGGAATGACATACTACCCAAAAGAGAGAAAGATGAGTTGGAATCACTAGGTGCATGCCATAGGAGTGAGTGAGAAAGCGCTTACCCCTTATTCAGTTGGGGATGCTACGGAAAGCAAGAAAAAAAAAAAAAAACTCTTTTTGTCTGGGAATGGAACATGGAACAGCTAACACAGAGTAGTGGTGGTGACTATGCAGCCAGCAGACCAACGAGTGGCTCAGGAAGGACATCCACACCAGGCCAAAGGTAGTTGAGAGATAAAATAGTAAACCTAATCACGACAAGCAATATAAAAAGGCCTTAGTTGTGCATAGTGAAGGAGAACAACAATAACAACAGGAGGAAAAACAAGAGGGTAGAACGAAGACATAGAAAGAAATAGAAAGCAGAAAGAAAAATAGAGAGAATAAGTAAGGAAAGAAAGAAAAACAAGAGACTGGGAAGTGAAGTGAGAAAACAAAAGTGTGATAAGGCATGCAACAATAGGCTTCTCCTTTCTCTCCCTCTCAACAGTCTACTCTCTAGCCAACTAAGAGATTCGAGAATAAGCCACTTAGGTTCATTATTCCAAAGTAGGCAATTTCTATGGTAGGATTGCCCTGTGAGGTTGCCCACATTGGAGATTAGTTCCTTTCTTGGACTTAAATCAGCCAAGGAACTAAGTCTAGCAGACTAATCCCCTTTCCCTCTTTTATCATGATTGTTTAAGCATTAAAATTGCTCTTTTCATTGTTGCTAACTTGTTTCTGCCATACTCATATTATCACATTTTCTTCCTGTTGCAAAGTTGTTTAAATATTATCTTTGGTTGACAGCAAGTGTTTTAGTTAGAATATCTTTTTTATCCTCTTATATTATGTGTCTCCTGCCATAACACTTTTTGTGACAACATCCCTTGCCGTGAGCACGTGACCAAGATCTACGCAAAGGGATCCTAACTTGTGCACAAGCTGGCTTGAGGTAAATTTCAATTGAGCCAGTCCCGACTCTCCAACCCTAGAACTATTGGGCCATAGTACGGCAAGAAACAACCCAATCCAAAATACAAAAAGGCCCACCACATGTTTATAGAGTAGTTATATTTGTATTTACTCTTTCGCTTACTACTGAAACTATTTCAAACAAGCATTTTCAATCATAAATATTACCAAAACTCAAATTCGCAATGAAATGGAAAGTGCTATTCTAGTGGACATTCTAATTTATACATTAAAGGAAATTATTGTGAAATATAGTGCAAAATAATCATAGATGATTTTAGGACTCAAAAGACTATCAAGTTCCATTTTGATATATCATAAATGATTGAATTGATACGTACTAAGAAACATTTATATGTTCCTTTTGTTTTGTTATATTTTATTAATACTGAATAAGTGAACCTATACGTACTTATTTTACTTTTCAGTATTAACATATTCCTTTTTTTTTTTTAATGATAAAAATTATTAAAAAAAAAAAAAAAAAAAAAAAACACATGTTCGTGTTATCTGGCCATCCAAGGTCAAATTCATGAATTATACCGTGAATGAACCGGGATATCAAGTCGTCATTTGCAACAATCATACAGATCATTATTTCAAACTACAACATAATTATATAAATTTATTAGAACTTTTATTATAAACTCACATTGCTTAAAATAGTTATTCATTGAGTGCTTCATAGTTCAATACATTGAGTGCTTCATACATAGATTCACCAAAGGTCACCATCGTACACCCTCGCTGTGATGGTCACTCCACAATTATAAGTACTTGTAGAGTATAAGGGGCAAGGGTTAAGGTTCAAGTCTCTAAAAGTAAGTTTCACACACATATACACTCAGATTAAGTTAGAGTAGAAATTCTATCTTGTAAAAAAAATAAAAATATAAAAAAAGATTCACCAAAGGTCTACACTAGAGAGACCATCATAATTCAATAAGGATACATATTTGAAAATACAAAGATAACAAACTTCCCACACTTGAGATTTGAAGGGAAGTATTTATTCTATAAAATAGTTAAATTGAGACAGTGGTAGACCTTAAGTGGAAAGGGATGATGAGTGTGGTAGTGGTGATGGTGATGGTGATGGTGAGGGCAAGGGTGGCAGTAGAGGTGATGGCGATGGTGATGGTGGCAGTAGAAGGGATGGCGTAGGTGGCGATGGTGGAGATTTTGGTGGTGGTGGTGGTGGTGGTAGTGGTGATGGCGAGGGTGGCAATAACAGTGGTGATGGAGGGGATGGAAAGGGTGGCGGTGGTGGTGATGGAGATTTTGGTGGTGCAAGTAATGGAGATGTTGTTGGTAAAACATGGTTTGTATCACATACAAATCAAAAGTAGTGGAAAAATTAACGGATCTACATCATTCATAATTGATAACACGTACTATGTAAATTTTAAAATTTAAGAATAAGAAAGCGTACCTTGGTGCAGTAAAATTCAAAACCAAAGATTAGAAATACTTGAGAACACTTTTAATCTTCACTGCAATTCCACTTATGCCCAAGAAGTGTGGTCTCTCAATCAGTTTATAAGTATGTGTTCAAGGGAGAATAAGAGAGTGGCTTACACTCACATACACATAATTTCCTTCAACTACAAAATTTTGTATGTTTCTCTCCTATATATAACTGGTTATCTAATTGGGCTAACCTTTTAAGCCATTCCAATTGGGTTTTAGTATGTAGCTTAGAGTGAGACCAAAAGGGACAAATTAGACACTAGCTCCAATGGGTTTTGAGCATTTCTGTCAACTCTTAACAAGTCCAAAATTACCATTAATTATATTTAATATCATTATATAATTATAATTGCAATTAGGCCTTATTAATAAATTATATCCCAAAACTTTATTATACATACAACTCCTTCATTAAAATATTCGTAATAAGACAAAGTCATGAATGTTGACTGCCATTTTGAAGATTACTACATCTTGATATTTGAGTACTCAGTTTAATCCTTTAAGTTATTCATCATATATTTATGAAATCCAATTTTATGAGTATATACTTTAGTAACTTCTTACTAAAGTGGTAGTTACTAAAGTGGTTAGGTCTAAATAACCAAACTCATTAAACTTGTCTCAAGGAAATATTTTATATATCTGTTAAGAGATTATGAATTTCATCTTGAGAATATATGTTCCTTCAACATTAAATGTGGCTACCCAACATACTAAGGTTTTGATCGTTACTTTAAATCTCACTCCTGATATATCAAAACAACCTACACTTCATGATCAAGTTCATTATTCTCTCAGGATTGAGAATTCATGTAAATAGAAGTCGTGAGATTTATTATTCATTTAACAATCGTTAGTAGAATAATAAATCTCACAGTGGTCCAGTTCAATATGTCTTAACACTTAAAACATATCAACATATCAACTAAAAGTCTCCACTTCTATGATCAAGACAAATCATCTTAGTTAATATATTATAGTCTTCGCAAATGAAATGCCCAATTTCCTATCGACTACGAACTAAAATTATGAGTTTACAAATAACTTGTGATTTATATCTTCTGTGACTATACCACATAAATCACATACTATGCATCTCATAGACTATATGATAATGTCCAAATATTCATGTTGCCATTATTTTAGATAATAATAAAACAACTTTATTACACAGAACATAATGTCATACATGGCATCATACAATAGGATTTAAAAGGCACACATCCTAACAGATATAGGCAATGGAAGGAACAGTGACCATGGTAGTGGAAATTTTGGTGGAAAGAATGGTAAATGTGGCCAAACAAAGATGTAAGGCTTATCACCTACCACATTAGTGGCGATGAGACAAAATGTTATAGCATAAATCACGTGAGGCCAGTGCCTCAAGTGTCCAAGGCATCCATTTCCAGTAATTCAACTTTAATCACAAGAAAATTAGTCCTTAAGCTTTCATGGCAATGATGGGAGCTAATCCTTTATAAACAGATTCATTGACAATAGTATCTTTATTTCATAANACAGAACTAGGATTTGAACCTGGGGGGGGCCAAAGGTTAAAAAAAAATATATATATATATATATATATATATGAAAATAAAAACTATTACTTATTTCATATTCAACAAAATACTACATATAAAATAAGTGTTTCTTAAACATTTGATATTATAAAAATGTCGACAAAGTATAACATACAAAATAAACATTTTTTTTCATATTTCAACACATTTATCAAAATGGAACTTGACGCTCTTTTAAGTCTCAAAAGTCGTCTATGATTGATTTTGTACCAAATTTTGCAGCAATCTCCTTCTCAATGTACAAAATCATAGATTCCATTAGAAAATCATCTTCCATCTTGTTGCGAAGCCTATTCTTGAAATTTTCAAGTACCTTTTGTATGTGTTAAGACTGGTTCATCAAATCTGTCATGGCTTGCTCGGAAGCTCTATGAAAAGAGTCAGGTTCTTTCCCCATATGATTCAAAAAGGAACAACTATTTCCATCATTAACTTTCTTCCAATTCCGAAATCCATCCTTAGTGAATACATGACTCCTAGAATTCCCAGTTGGCTTGTCAAAGAGAAAGCATAGTAGAGAAAAAGCAGCATCTTTACTAGGTGAATATTCAAGTCATGTACTAAATTCCTTAATTGCAAACCAGGAATGTTTAAATTTACGAGAATGACTTCCAAATTTAGTTTTCTTGTACTCATCTAGTTTAGGTTGGTATGGACCAAGCTTAATGTAAGCTCGTCGAATTTCATCCCGTTCATTAGCATCATATTCCCATATTTACTTGCGCATTCCAGGATCACACACAACACTTGTACTTTCGTCAATGGTGACATTTGGAACTTCTATTTGGAGATTTTCAGAAACTGGGACATCAACGCTAGGGGTTGGCAATCTTGCATCATCAGCTATGACTTCAGAATTATTTAGATTTTTTCTTTTGAAAAAATTTAATATTGTAGTGGACTTACTCATGATCTACAAATTTTTGAAAAAAAAAATGTTTCATTATTTCCATATCTTGTAGTTCTATACACCAACTAAAAAAAAGGGACTTCTCAACCAAATAAAAAAAAAAAAAATCTAAAACCAAAATAATCACAAACAGATAAGCACAAGTTTATATATATTACTAATATTAGCCACATTACACAAAGTGACAAAGACAAAGTTCACAAGTTCATATATATATATATATATATATTACTAATATTAGCCACATCACACAAAGTGACAAAGACAAAATTTTTGATAAAAGCAAAACAATTAGACCAAAGACTTGGTCAATTGGTCTCACAAAAAACTCATTTATGACTTGCCATTTGCCAAAGACTAGTCTTCACAGTTAACAGTATTCATAAATGACAAAACAGTGACTACCAAAGACTACTCTCACAAATTCACTATCACAATTTAGTACTCACATCCTACTATCCTGGTCCCACTTTATTTCTTTATAGATAAAACCAAAACAAAACCAAAAAAAAAAAAAAAGTTACAAACACTGAAAGTACCGGTCCACACAATGACACAATCACAAAAGCCACAAACAATTACACAGTAGTCAAGTCAATACAAAGCCACAAACACAACTAGTCTACGGTTCACTGTCCACACATGACACAACACACCAATCCATAAAATAAAATTAAAAAGCCACAACTCACAAATAACAGTCAACACAGTTCATAAAAAAACACAGAGGGCTAACCGGCTGGTAGAGCAATATAGCAAATAGCAAAGACAAAAAAACAAAAATATGAACTTGAGAGAGGAGAGAAATTTCTTAGATTTACCATGTGTGACTGTGATCAAGGATCTGAGGAGGAGTAGTAGCAACAACAATCTGGATTTGATATGAGGAAAAGAGCAGTAGCAGTAGCAGTGATGGAGGAGGGGAGGCGTTGATGCTTGATGAGGATGAGTGGAGGAAGAGTGAGGTTAGGTTAAAATTTTGAGAATTATAATTTAGGTTTTCAGTCCATATTTATTTTTATTTTGTAGTTTTTAGTTTGTGATTGTTGGTTTTTTTTTTTTTTTTAACTAGTCGGTGATTTTTTCAGATTGATTTGTATTCCAGTTTTTTTTTTTTTTTTTTAATAATTTTGGGGGGGGGCATTAGGATGAAAATTTAATATCCTAATTTTTATTTTTTTTTTTTTTGGTTTTGTTTTGGTTTTATCTATAAAGAAATAAAGTGGGACCAGGATAGTAGGATGTGAGTACTAAATTGTGATAGTGAATTTGTGAGAGTAGTCTTTGGTAGTCACTGTTTTGTCATTTATGAATACTGTTAACTGTGAAGACTAGTCTTTGGCAAATGGCAAGTCATAAATGAGTTTTTTGTGAGACCAATTGACCAAGTCTTTGGTCTAATTGTTTTGCTTTTATCAAAAATTTTGTCTTTGTCACTTTGTGTGATGTGGCTAATATTAGTAATATATATATATATATATATATGAACTTGTGAACTTTGTCTTTGTCACTTTGTGTAATGTGGCTAATATTAGTAATATATATAAACTTGTGCTTATCTGTTTGTGATTATTTTGGTTTTAGATTTTTTTTTTTTTTATTTGGTTGAGAAGTCCCTTTTTTTTAGTTGGTGTATAGAACTACAAGATATGGAAATAATGAAACATTTTTTTTTTCAAAAATTTGTAGATCATGAGTAAGTCCACTACAATATTAAATTTTTTCAAAAGAAAAAATCTAAATAATTCTGAAGTCATAGCTGATGATGCAAGATTGCCAACCCCTAGCGTTGATGTCCCAGTTTCTGAAAATCTCCAAATAGAAGTTCCAAATGTCACCATTGACGAAAGTACAAGTGTTGTGTGTGATCCTGGAATGCGCAAGTAAATATGGGAATATGATGCTAATGAACGGGATGAAATTCGACGAGCTTACATTAAGCTTGGTCCATACCAACCTAAACTAGATGAGTACAAGAAAACTAAATTTGGAAGTCATTCTCGTAAATTTAAACATTCCTGGTTTGCAATTAAGGAATTTAGTACATGACTTGAATATTCACCTAGTAAAGATGCTGCTTTTTCTCTACTATGCTTTCTCTTTGACAAGCCAACTGGGAATTCTAGGAGTCATGTATTCACTAAGGATGGATTTCGGAATTGGAAGAAAGTTAATGATGGAAATAGTTGTTCCTTTTTGAATCATATGGGGAAAGAACCTGACTCTTTTCATAGAGCTTCCGAGCAAGCCATGACAGATTTGATGAACCAGTCTTAACACATACAAAAGGTACTTGAAAATTTCAAGAATAGGCTTCGCAACAAGATGGAAGATGATTTTCTAATGGAATCTATGATTTTGTACATTGAGAAGGAGATTGCTGCAAAATTTGGTACAAAATCAATCATAGACGACTTTTGAGACTTAAAAGAGCGTCAAGTTCCATTTTGATAAATGTGTTGAAATATGAAAAAAAATGTTTATTTTGTATGTTATACTTTGTCGACATTTTTATAATATCAAATGTTTAAGAAACACTTATTTTATATGTAGTATTTTGTTGAATATGAAATAAGTAATAGTTTTTATTTTCAATATATATATATATATATATATATATTATTTTTTTTTAACCTTTGGCCCCCCCCAGGTTCAAATCCTAGTTCTGTCCCAGCCTTTTTTAATGAACTATATTTTATGACTTGATAAAAATGGCAATCTTGAAATTTAATCTACCAGTATCAGATATGTGGAAACAAATATAAAAGAAACTAAAACTTGCTTGGGTCGGCTGTTAACAAAAAATGGAACTTGCTAGGTTTCATTACATATATGGAATATGGTACACTTTTCTGAATAAAGCATTGATGGTGACTAGCTTTATGCATTTATCCATTGAGCAGGTTTGGTATAAAACACGCATAATTTATTGGAGCCTTTGCTTTAATTTATACCAGCTTTATGCTACTCTTCTAATATACAGCTAGTTCTATGATACAGTGAACAAAAGCTTTTCCCCCTGACTTTATTTAGAATGCAAATTTTATGATACACTTTTGCAATGAAGCCTAGTCTTTATGATTTATAATTGCATGCCACAAAAAAAATGTATACTTTGTCATATTCTGTGCTATGGTACTTATCTATGAATATATTTATTTGGGGTTAAGGTATTGAATTATAATTAGATTATTTAAAGATTTTAACGAGGTATACTGGTTAAACCAGGAGATTCAATCAGATTAATTACCCACTGCATGTATCGTGCTCCAAACAATAAAAACTAAAAATGTGATACACGTGAAATAGTCTTTACCTACATAGCAAGTTTCGAATAAACTTTTGCAATAAAACTGTTTATGTTTTATCTCTTGCACCAAGAATGAGCACAATGGTTCTTTTTTCTTATTCACGGTTATCTTTTTCATATAAAAAAAGTAAAATGATATTATGCCATTTGTGTTTTAGACAAAGGAGTCAATTTCGTACTGGATACCATTTCGATTTGGTCCATAGAATGAAATATTTTGATACCAATCAATATCGGTATATCGTTTCAGATTTACTGCATTATCTATAAATATTATATAATTAAATTAATATATTTAATAAAAGGGTAAAGTCTTTAAAAAAAAATAGCCAAATCCTTTTTTATTTTTTATTTTTTTATTATAATCCATACGGTATATTTCATAAAAAAATAAAAATTCATATTATATAGGTATATATAGTTTTTTATTAGCCTGACAGTGGAAATAACTCTAATAAATTTCAAATGCTTATGCCATTTAAATAAAAATAAAAACTACTATTTGGATTTGACCATCTAATAGAAAGTTGAAACGTGAGGCTCTATTTGCTAGAAAGAAAAACAGGTGATACTCTCTCCTTCACTCTTTATGCTGATCCTCATTTAATTTTCAACAACCCCACCTACCTCTGATAGGCCCAAAAAAAGTATTAACCTCTTATTAATTAATTCAATTACATGCAGTGACGTGGTAGTACAAACAAATTATCAAATAACTAAGTGCAGGGAAAAATAAATTTTGACACAAGTGACAGGTGATTTGTTTATGAATGTGAAAAACCACTGAGGCAAAACCCTACTGGGTAATTTTAAGGTCACTACTCCCGAAAATTCACTAATATCAAAATAAGTGGTTACAACTAAAAGAAATCCCAGTACTTAATATCAACCTACAATTGAACCCTTACCCCAATACCCAATTGAAATTGTAATGTAGCAGCAATCTCTTCGTTCAATGCATGAATCCTAATACGTAACTAATCAATGATGCATGGATCCCAGTATGTGACTAACACACCAACTTGAGAAGGATTGTTGGCTACAAAGTTCTTCAGTTCATCAACATGAAGATCAGGAAGTTCTTTGGTCACAAAACCCTTGGCGTAAAGACGCAGTAACTTCTACAAAGAAAGATGATCTAGGACAAATTGTCTCCGATCACAATATGCATGAAACAATCACTTTGCATCACTTGAGACGGCCCTTAAAATAATCCTTAAATATGTCTAGGGTTGTGAGAAAAGAAACTCTACATAAATACTCATGAATATGCGTAAAATCAGATCTGAAAATCTGAATTTCATAATTCTCGATAGATACAACTTCTATCGAGCTGCTATCTAGCATCAACATTAAACCTCAATAGATATGAATTTGTTGAGCTATCTGTCAAGTTTTAATAAATAGCACTTCTTTGCTTGTTTATTGGACAGATTTGCATAACTTCAATACTAAACTTGAACTCTTGTTCCTTGAAGTACTAAACCCATCCTCAATCTACCCAATTACAAGTAAAGTGCGTTTTGTTAAAGGATTAACCAATTACATCAAAATTACCCTAACAACCTCCATTCTCTTTCCCCCTACATTTGGTCTTCTACTCCTCTTCTCTAATTATCTTCTCTTTCCTTTACATAAATTAGATCTAAACAGATGCTCTACATCTCTTTTTTTGTTGCGTGTAGATTGAAGAACATACGACATTGAAAACGGATCAACTACAGAGTGTAGAGAGAGAGAGAGAGAGAGAGAGAGAGAGAGAGAGAGAGTCTCTCTCTCTCTCTCTCTCTCTCTCTCTCAATGTTGTGTAGAGAAATTGAAGAATTTTGTTTCAATCTAGTATGATTTTGCCGGCCGAAATCCGATATATGTCTTCGGTACAGCCGAAATGACCCGATAAGGCCGGTATCTAAACCGGAACAAAAATACCTTGTTTCTGTACCGGCATAGGTACCGGTACGACAAATTGTAGTCGTACCGACTGGTACAGTACGAAATTGACTTCCTTTGTTTTAGACAATAGAGTTAAATGCGATACACGAAATATTGAGTGTGACTAGGGTGTCAAATGGGTGGGTTTAGAGTGGGCATAATTGGGTTAGATACATAAAACTCATTTACTTATTTATTGCTCATTTAACCAATTGCTTCTAATCCAAACCCAACCTAACCCAATCATTATGAGTAAACCTCAACCCACCCAATTACCTAATAATAGAAAATTACCAAAATGCCCCTTAAACTTGAAAATGACCAAAGCACTCCTAAAATCATTTAAAATTACTAAAATACCCCCTAAACCTAAAAAAAGACCAAATATGCTTAAAATCCACTTAAAAAGACCGAAATACCTTTGAGACATAAAAATTGACCAAAATACCCAATAAACCTAAATAACCAAATTATTTAGGTTTCGGGGGTATTTCGGTCTTTTTCAAGTTTAGGGGGGTATTTTGGCTTTTTTTTTTTTTAGGTTTAAGAGATATTTTGGTCATTTTAAGATTTAAGGGGTATATTGGTCATTTTTTAGGTTTCGGGTATAGTTTAGTCATTTTATAGGTTGTGGGGGTATTTTGGTAATTGTTTAAGTTTTGGGAGAATTTGGTCATTTTTTTAGGTTTCGGGGGTATTTTGGCCATTTCATTTGGTGTATTTTGGTCATTTTATAAGTTTATAGGAGTATTTTGATAATTTTTTAGGTTTCGAGGAATATTTATGTCATTTTTTATGTTTAAGGGGTAATTTGGTAATTTTAGAGGTTTCATGGGTATTTTGGTCTTTTTAGTGGTTTTGGGGTATTTTAGAGTTAGGTGATTTATAGAAATGATACTTAGTCATACTTGGGTCTAATTGGATACTGAGTTAAAACCCAATTAACATTAATGCTAATTGAGTTTAATTGGGTTAATACCCATTTAACCCAATTAATAATTAGATGGATTTGGGTCTTATTTGAATGCGTGGGTTTAGGTGAGCAAATGGATTTGAGTTGATTTTGCCACCTCTAAGTGTGATGGATTGAAACTCTAGCTTGAAATTGTATTTGATATACAAACAATATATGCGCTTAAATTTCTTTAAAAATTAATATAAAAATAACCTTGATACTTTTAACATGATTTAATATACATTATCATTACAAAACACGCAGATCTTAGGCCGCATTTGTAAAAACGCAGCCACAGAAGGACTAAAGCCCGTTTTTAAAAAACACGGCTTAAAGAAAACAATTCCTACCATGTTTAATACATGTGGCCGTAGAATGCGTCTGAAGCCGTGTTTTTTTGAGCTATAGTCGCATTTTTGGGGGTGGAGCTATGGCCGCGTTTAAAACACGCAGCTATAGGACCTTCCCATTTCATTTTTTTGGCAAACATTGAAAGTTCAATATGGGTATGAAACACCCTTGAACGTTTAGACCCCCAGATACAAAATACCAATTCAAGCTTTATATCAAACAATCAATGTGCGGAATATGATAACAAGCTTATAACAGAATTGATAAAACAATCTAAGTCAAATATAAACACATCCACAGCAGTAAATATAAGGCAAAGATAAAGGAAAGAGAGATGCAAACACACGGATAACACATGATGTGTTATCGAAGAGGAAACCGAAGTCCTCGGCGTAAAACCTCTCCGCCGCCCTCCAAACGGTGATAAAATCCACTAAAGAATATAGTTGCGATACATGAACCGCAGAAGACCCTCCAAGCCTAATCTACCCAAGTACCTAAGCCCTCCAAGCTTCTTGCTCCAACGAGGTTACGCCGAACCTATTTCTTCTTTAGCTTGCCGGATTCCGCTACTTAACCATAGCATCAACCAATGTATATTGGTTCCTTTCCAAACTGCTTCCCAAAGCACCAAATGGACTGCCAAATATAAACACATCCACAGCAGTAAATATAAGGCAAAGATAAAAGGAAGAAAGATGCAAACACACGGACAACACACGATGTGTTATCGAAGAGGAAACCGAAGTCCTTGGCGTAAAACCTCTCCACCACCCTCCAAGAAGTGATAAAATCCATTAAAGAATATAGTTGGGATACATGAACAGCAGAAGACCCTCCAAGCCTAATCTACCCAGGTACCTAAGCCCTTCAAGCTTCTTGCTCCAACGAGGTTACGCCGAACCTATTTCTTCTTTAGCTTCCCGGATTCCGCTACTTGACCATAGCATCAACCAATGTATATTGGTTCCTTCCAAACTGCTTCCCTCAGCACAAAATGAACCTTCTCACAAACGTGGGTGTGGTGAGATAAGAATTTGGTAAAAGACCTCTCAAGGGTATGACAATGGAGAGGAAGAGAGTAAAGGAATTTGTAGAGTCTCTTAGATGAAGATTGGGGATGAGGCAATCTTATTTTTCTCTAGGGTTTTCTCTCACAAAATTCTCTCTAGAAGCTCTCTCAATTTAGTGGGTATAAGGGTCTATATATAGTGAGGTGAGAAAAGAATACGAAGAGACAGTTTTTGCCAAACAGGGTAAATTGGCGGCTTGGTCTCGCGGCTTGTCCAAGTCATGAAATCAAGTCGCAACGTAACGGCCTGGCCAGCCTGGGACTTTTGTCTTGTAGTGCGATAGCTGGCGCGACCCTTCAACTTCCCTGCGTGCATCTCACGTGCATGAAGTTGGCGACTTGCAGCCGCGAGCCACCCGCGAGTCCTAGCCGCGAAGCTCTGCTTCTTTGCACATACTTGAGCTTTTCTTCACATCTTCTCACACACTACTCTTACAATAATCCCACCTAAATACAGGGTTACTAAGTGCTTAAATTACAAGCAAATTGGCACGGAATAAAGCCAACAAGATGGTTGATAAATTTCAACCTTACAAGGTGGAATCACAAGAGAGTGACCGTGTTCCATGACAACAAGGGTCAAGGATCAACTCTTAGATCAAAGGATCTAAATACAAGAGCTAACCTGCTTTGATACCACTTGTACATTTTTAGACCCATTAAAAAACAAGTTGTTTAACCTAGTAATTCCGCCAAGTGATTACTTAGATAAATTATTCAAATCTAGGTTAACACAAACAAATCATATCATGTAAAGCAGTGCGGAAATATAAAGAACACATGATATAATAACTCAGGAAAACCAAATCAGTAAAAAATCTAGAGAGGATTTACCCTAACTATCCTCAAGGTAAAATAGATCCACTATGAAAGAATTGAAGTTTGTACAATAAGACTTAGACCACTAACATCCTATATTACTACCTCGAGTAGAAAACTTACTACCATGACCACGTGACAGCTCCAAGTCTACGGACTACTTCTTTCCTTGATCTTCTGTAATCACAAGTTCTCCCATTTGTTATATTATTTAAGTTCTTTAAGCAGCAACTGAAATGATCACCAAGTTCTTGACATGAATCTTGATCTTGATCTTGATAACCCCAAGTGTATATGAAGGTAAACATCTCTAGATCTCACAAAAGATTCAACACATAGCACATCAAAGACTTCTAAAATGTAGCTAGGGTTTTTCCTTTTATACTTGGAGTAAAACATAAAACCCGACACATCAAATCGGGCTTAGGCTTAGTTGAAAAATTCTGCAGAAAATTAATTTGCACGAGGTTTAATTGATCAAACCTAATTTTCGATCGATCGAGCCTTGTAGATTTAAACCTACAAGAATCTGTATACAACTGAGTTGAATATGACCTCCATGACTTCGGATGTCCCAGAATTTTCTTGCTGTTTTTTGGAAGAGGAGGATAGAACTAGAATTGATGGGGATATGTCTGAAGAGGAGATTAGAGCTAGTTTATGGGCCCTTAAGCCTTTTAAGGAACTAGGGCCAGACGGATTGCATGCTGGCTTCTATCAACATTTCTGGTTGGAGGTAAAAAATTCGGTTTGCAAGGAGGTAAAGAGTGTTTTTGAGAATGGCTGTGTGCCGAATTACCTTAACGAGACTTTGATTTCCTTAATTCCCAAATGTCAAAATCCAGAATCCTTGAGCAATTATAGGCCCATTAGTCTATGCAATTCGGTCTATAAAATTGTTTCGAAGATTTTGGTGGCTCGGATTAGACCGCTACTTGGTAGTTTAATTTCGCCGGTGCAGGCTGCTTTTGTTCCAGGTAGAAGAGGCACAAATAATGTGTTGATTGCCCAAGAATTGTTTCATGCTTTGGATAGGAAGAAAGAAAAAATAGGTTATATGCTTGTGAAGTTGGACTTGGAAAAGGCCTACGACAAATTAGAGTGGAGTTTTATTTACAGAGTGCTCCAAGCTTTTCATTTTCCCCCAAAAATTTCTAAGATCATCATGAGCTGTGTTACATCCACGAGTACCTCTATTTTGGTTAATGGGGGTGCTTTAGAGAAGTTTGAGCCTACTAGGGGCATTAGACAGGGGGATCCTTTGTCTCCGTATATTTTTATTATATGCATGGAGTATTTGGGGCATCTCATTGAGTAGAAGTGTGTTAGTGGAGGGTGGATACCTTTAAAGGTTTCAAAGAACAATGTAGGCTTTTCCCATCTCCTCTTTGCGGATGACATCATCCTTTTTAGCAAGGCTGATACTATTGGATGTGTAGCAATTTCAGATGTGCTTGAAAAATTTTGTAGAGAATCTGGCCAAAAGATTAGCCATGACAAGTCTAGAATTTATTTTTCTCCCAATGTAAGTGATGAGTTGAAGGAGGAAATAAGTGAAATATTGGGTGTAAGGAAGACCAATAACATAGGTAAATACCTTGGGTTTCCTCTTAAACACCGAGGGGTTCCTAGAAATCCATACAAGTTTATTGTAGAAAGGGTTATGAGCAAACTTGCTAATTGGAAAGCGAAATTTCTTTCCTTTGCAGGCCGGGTTGTTTTAATTAATTCAGTCATGTCAACCATCCCAAATCATATTATGCAAGGGGCTATCCTACCAGGTCATGTATGTGAGAAATTGGATAAGATCAACTGGGATTTTTTATGGGGGTCAACAAATGAGAAAAGAAGAATGCACATGGTAGGTTGGAGTAAGATTGTAAAATCTAAAGAAGGAGGATTGGAAATACAAGAAGCAAGAGCTAAGAACATAGCCTTGTTATCCAAATTGAATTGAAGGATGTATCATGAAAAAGATGCTTTGTGGACGAAGGTCATTCTGAATAAATATTGCTCCCATTCAAGAATTAGATCGAGAGATCCTGAAAAACTCCCATCGTCTCCTAATTAGAAAGCCATTAGCTTGGGTTTGCCTATCTTCCAAAAAGGGATTTCTTGGGGGATTGGGATGGATCCGGAGTAAAGGTGTGGAGGGATAATTGGGTTAATAGTGATTCTCTTAGGAGTATGATTAAAGGGCCTCTTAGGCAAGGAGAAGAAAACTCGACAGTTGCGGATTTGTGTTGTGGTCAAAATTGGAAATGGGAGTTGACTTCCTTTGACCTCCCTCAGCCTATTAAAGAAAGAATTAAAGCTGTCCCAATTCAATTAAATGGAAGTGGGATAGATACAGTGCTGTGGAAATTCTCCAAGAATGGAGAATTCACTGTTAGTTCAGCTTACCGATTGGCAAATCAAAGGGAGGAACCTGCTATACCATTTCATGGACAATGGATCTGGAAATTAGATACTTTACCGAGAATTACATGTTTCCTTTGGCTATGTTTGCATGGTAGTGTTCCAGTGAAGGAAGTTCTTGCGGAAAGAGGCATAAACTGTGACAAGGTATGTCCTTTGTGTAGAGTTTAGGATGAAACTATAGTCCATCTCCTCTGTGAATGTGCATTTGCTCGTAATTTATGGAGGAAGTTGGAGGTTCCTCCGTCTCTTGTTAATTCCTTTACTGATAATGTTGAAGTTTGGTTGAAACATAATTGTTTAAGTGAAGTAAGGCATAAAGAATCCATTCCTTGGTGTTTTCTTTTTCTATTTGCTGTTTGGAATTTGTGGAAAAACAAGAATAAAGTTGTGTTTGAAAACTCTATTCCAAACACCATGCTTCATAAGGTGCGTCTCGGCCAAGCTAAGGAGTATTTTTACTATGTAAGTAAAGCCAAGCAAGTTACATCAAGGGCTATTATTCCAAATAAATGGTACAAGCCTAATCCAGGTTGGTACAAGCTTAACACGAATGGAGCTTCGCTTGGGAACCAAGGTAGAACTAGTGGTGGAGGATTAATTAGGAATAGTGATGGGGTGTGGATTAGGGGATACTCGAGATCTATTGGGTACACCACAAGTGTTATGGCTGAATTGTGGGCTTTGAGGGATGGATTGTCTCTTGCCATTCAGCTGGGAATTAGAAATCTAGAAGTGGTACTTGATGCCAAGGTAATTGTGAAGATGTTAAATAATGTTGATAGCTCTAATAAAAAGTTTTCTCCATTGCTTCTTGACTGCAGATCACTCATGGCAAGCCTCTCACAGGTTCGGGTAGCTCATGTGTTTAGAGAGGCGAATAGGTGTGCTAACTATTTGGCCAAGAATTGGTGCTATATGAGGGAGGCTTTTGTTATTTTTGATGTTTCCCCCTCTAATGACTTAGATAACTTACTCGTACTTGATAGTAATGGTTTGTGATAGGTCACAATCTGAATGACCCATTGTGATTAAACCTAATTAATTAATTAGCCAAGTTGTTAATTAATCAATTAATCATGCAATTGCGTGGAAGCACAAATAAATCACCAAAAACTAAATATGCAGCGGAAATTAAATAAAATGGTGATTTGTTTACGAATGGGGAAAACCCTAACGGCAAAAACCCCACCGGGTGATTTTCAGGTCACCACTCCCGAAACTCCACTATTATCAAATTAAGTGGTTAAAAGTAAAGGAATCTCAAGTACCTTATCAACTTACAGTTGAACCCTTACCCCAATACCCAATTGGACTTGATCTATAGCAATAGTTCCCACCTTTAATGCACAGCTCTCAAGTACGTGACTAACCAGTGCGTAGATCCCAATACGCGGCTTCAAAACACCAACTAAGGAAGAAAGGTTGGCTGCAAAGTTCTTCAGTTCATCCTATATGATGAATAACAGGAAGATGCTTGGTTACAAAACCCTTTGGTGCAAATACACAGCAACTTCTTGAAAGAAGATGAACTAGGTTAAGAACTTTGTCTTTTGATCACAATTTGCTTGAACAGAGATTGCTCAATGCTTTTGTAACTTGTGTACCACTTGACGACTCTTAAAACAATCATTTTATATGTTTAGTGTTAAAAGAAAAGAAGACCCAAAATCATATTCACGGATCCCAAGAAAATCAGATTGGAAAATCTGAAATATTAAATCTCAACAGATAGCAGGTGTCGAGGTAGCTATCGAGCAGGTGTCGAGTTTTAATGAAATTGCACTTCATCTTGCTTTTTCTTGGATAGACTTGATGATTTCAACACTTAACCTTGAAACCTTGTTTCTTGAAGTATTAAAAACACCTAGAACTACCCAATTACAAGTAGAGTGCGTTTTGTCAAAGAATTTTAAAGCCTTTTAACCAAAAAAAAAAAAAAAGAAGACTTTCACGTTCATCACATATGTTCTTAATTATTTTGTTTGAAGCACGATTTATCATAGAAATGTTGATGCGTATAACTAGCTAGTTTCGAATCATAAGAAAATTCTTACAAAAGTGCCGCCACATTAGATACCAATTTTGCTGCATAAACATGAAGAAACAACCCATAATTGATAGGAAAAAGTGTGTAAATTTTGAAAGTTGGGCATCGCATACCACGCTTGCTTTAGTAAAAGATTAAAAAAATGGTTTGGTTCGTGCTCATGCTGCCATACACGGCTTCATTGAACACTCAAGCCTGAATAATGAAACAAGTTTGGACTTCAAAGAAGTATGTAAATTAAATTCCTTGATATATGAATAGAGTTCAAATGCACTAAGGAAATTGTTTAAGGGAAAAAAATATTACACACATTCAGGACAAAATGAGCTTTTGCCATTTTCAGGCAAATTATATAGCATTATGCCCCCCTTCCCAAACTAAATAGGGAAATGCCCCTCTTTTAAAACTCAATTTTTGATAAATCGAGTTAAAAAAAAAAAATTCTTAGGCCCTATAGTGACGTTTTAAAGAGCCTATAATGACGTTTTAAGGACTTATAGTGACGTTTTTTAACTCGACTTCAATGAAATCGAGTTATAGGTAAAAAAACGCCACTATAGGTCGATTTCATTGCCTATAACTCAATTTCATTAAAGTCGAGTTAAAAAACGTCACTATAGGTCCTTAGAACATCACTATAGGCTCTTTAAAAACGCCACTATAGGGCCTACCTCGATTTATCAAAAATCGAGTTTTAAAAGAAGGGCATTTCCTTAATTAGTTTAGGAAGGGGGGCATAATGCTATATAATTTGCCCGTAAAGGGCATAAGGCATTTTTGTCCCACACATTCAAAAACAAATACTCCAATTGACTAGCTTGGGTCCCAAAAAATTGGCACTTCTGAAAGCCATGTCACGCGGCCAAGTTAAAAGCCAAGATTAATTGAAGTCCAAAACAATTGGCACTTCTCAAACCATGCATAAGTGAAAGATTCATGCGATGAATATGACTTTTTATTGTTTTATTAAATAAATTAGAAATTATACTGTTAGAATATGATAATAATTTAAAAACTTTTAAAGCATATATTTATTTATTTAATTTAAAATAATTTAAGTAATAAATGTCTTATGACAATGTTCCTCCGATGTAACTCATCCATGTCCTAGAATTGGATTTACACTTGATAAACTTTGCTTGAGGAATTTAGGAGTGTTGCAATTTTTCTTTCCATGAAATAGCAAGAGTTTTTGAAACACACATGCAAAGATATTACAAAGAACAAGCAGCTGAAATTAAAAGAGCAGCCGCAAACACTTCTTTCTGTCTAGAATCTAGATCACAAACTAATTACAGTATGCTACATTTTATTAAAATATCAATTTTTTTTTAATTGTTTATCTTTTTATATACATAACAACCATCATTTACTCGCTTCCTTTATTCTCAAGATACGTAAGAAAGATTAAAAGACTAAATACAAAAATGAATAGTGCCAATATATATTTATAAGTATGGTTACTGTAGCAACTATATGTTTTTACATAAATTTGCATGGCCTGATGTAAGTGAATTTTGGGTTTTGTTGGCTAAAATGTGATACTTTTTCTATTATACAAGTACTGATGCGAGTGCTCTAAGGGCCATCAGTTTATGCAAAACTTTATGTTTATTTTAGCATAAGAATCTACTTTTGCTATTTTAAATACTCACTTTTCAAAACATTTCCCATCAGATTATCTATTTTATATTATATTTCATTAAAATATATTTTTTTCTTAATTTTTTGTAATTGTTTCTCTTTCTTCACACATAATAATCACTATCCACTCTTTTTCTTCTTCCTTAGGATACATAAAGAGATAATAAAAAATTAAATGCAAAATAAATAGTGTAGTGTAAATTTTTACAACTACTATAACAAACTTTTAAAGTTACACAATTGTACATTGACTGATGTAAGTCAACTTTAAAAGTTGTGAATACATATACACCTTTTTATAATCAACTATATTTTATGACTTGATAAAAATGGCAATCTTGAAATTTAATCTACCAGTACCAGATATGTGGAAACAAATATAAAAGAAACTAAACTTGCTTGGGTCGGTTGTTTACCAAAAAAAAGAAACTTGCTAGGGCTTCATTACATATATGGTACACTTTTCTGAATAAAGCACTGATGGTGACTAGCTTTATGCATTTATCCATTGAGCAGGTTTGGTATAAAACACGCATAATTTTTTTGGAGTCTTTGCTTTAATTTATACTAGCTTTATGCTACTCTTGTAATATACAGCTAGTTGTTCTATGATACAGTGAGCAAAAGCTTTTCCTCCTGACTTTATTTGGATTGCAAATTTTATGATACAATTTTGCAATGAAGCTTAGACTTTATGATTTATCATTGCATACCACAAAAAAATATATACTTTGTCATATTCTGTGCTATATATGGTAATTATCTAAGAATATATCTATTTGGGGTTAAGGTATTGAATTATAGTTAGATTATTTAAAGATTTTAACTAGGTATACTGGTTAAACCAGGAGATTCAATCAGATTAATTACCCACTGCATGTATCGTGCTCCAAACAATAAAAACTAAAAATGTGATACACGTGAAATAGTCTTTACCTACATAGCAAGTTTCGCATAAACTTTTGCAATAAAATTGTTTATGTTTTTATCTCTTGCAAGACTTGCATCAAGAATGAGCAAAATGGTTCTTGTACTTCTTATTCACGGTTATCTTTTTCATAAAATAAAAGGTAGAAAGACAAACTTTTGCAATAAAACTGTTTGTGTTTTTATCTCTTGCATCAAGAATGAGCAAAATGGTTCTTGTACTTCTTATTCACGGTAATCTTTTTCATAAAATAAAAGGTAGAATGATATTATACCGTTCATGTTTTAGACAATAGAGTAAAATGTGACACACAAAATTATTGAGTGTGACTAGGGGTGTTAAATGGGTGGGTTTAGGGGGTATTTCAGCAAATTATTATTATTTTTTTTCAGAGGTATTTTGGTCATTTCTTAAGTTTCGGGAGTATAATTTCTTAGGTTTCAGGGTTATTTCGGTCATTTTTTTGGTTTAGGGGTATTTTGGTCTTTCTATAGGTTTATGGGGGTATTTTGGTCATTTTTTAGGTTTCGAGGGATATTTATGTCATTTTTTATGTTTAGAGGGTATTTTGGTCATTTTAAAAGTTTCATGGGTATTTTGGTCTTTTTAGTGGTTTTTGATATTTTAGAATTAGGTGATTTTTAGAAATGATACTTGATCATACTTGGGTCTAATTGGGTACCCAGTTAAAATTCAATTAATATTATTGTTAATTGGGTTTAATTGGGTTTAATTGGGTTAATACCCATTTAACCCAATTAATAATTGGATGGGTTTGGATCTTATTTAAGTAGGCAGGTTTGGATGGGCAAATGAGTTTGTGTTGATTTTGCCACTGTTACATGTGATGGAGAGAAACTCTAGCTTGAAAAATTTAGAATTTTAATTTGAACTTATTGATATACCAATAGAATTAATTAAGTGTACACAATTTTGTGAAGATTTAACTTGTTTTATAACTTAAGTTGAATGAAGCTGTGCACGAGCACGAACCAGTTAATTTAAAAAAAAAAAAAACACATTTTTACCACTATTTACTAATGCAAGCATTTTTTTTTTTTTTTTTTTTTTTTACAAGATAGAATTCTACTCTAGCCTAATCTAAATGTATATGTATGTAAAGCTCTTTCCTGAAAACTTGAACCCCGGCCCTTGCCTTCCACACCCCACAAGCACTTATACTTGTGGAGTGACCATCGCACAAAGGGTGCAGCGGTGGTAATGCAAGCGTATTTGATAGAAAAAGTACTTAAATTTCCTTCAAAATTAAATATTAAAAAAACCTATATACTTTTAACATGATTTAATATGTGTTATGTTATATCTAACAAAAATTTACATTATGTTAGTCTTTAAATAAATTAGAAAGCTCGTAGGTTTGAATCTAGAGAATTATCCTTTCTAAAAAGAAAATTTTGGACCGCTTACTAATCATTTCTCCAAGACCTTGCAGAAGTAGAAGATTTATGCATTAAATATGATCTTCTATCTTTTACTAAATAAATTAGAAATTACACCATTAGAGTATAATAATAGTTTTAAAACTTTTGAAACATATATAAATTTGTTTAATTTAAATAATTTAAAAAGTAAACGTGACTTTAGATATCTAAACATATACAAGTTCATATAAGAAAAATATAAAAACAATAAAAACTACAGGGAAACTGCATTCATAAAAGAAAAATACAATAAAGATATATATATATATATATTGCTTTTGAAAAAAATTGTAATTTGAAAATGTGCATATTTTTAAGTTCTTGAAAATGCAATATTCGAAGCTGCTCTGGTTAGAAAGAAAATAGTGAGGCTTAAAAAAAATTTAATTTGGAAATGTGCAGTTTTAAACCTCTATATCAAGTCTGCACTCTGCACATAATTATACATTTAGAACTAAGATCAATATGTTGTACGGAAGAGATTGAGTAGAAAACAATGATAAAAATAACATAATTCGACTTTATGGCGTGTTGAAAATACTTTCTTCAAGGAAATAATTTGTCCGTACTTAAATAAGTTTGGTGCGGGGTTACAAGAAATTCACCTCTATGCAATAAAACCACAACTACAGACAACAATTAATCCTAAAGTTTCATTTCTCAAAGAATTTGTAACAAAAGTTGTGTCCGGCCAACTCTGGAGCTAACTGATGGTGTAAAAAAATTAATGACATTAATAGCTAGAATAAGCGGTTGCTTACTTGTTTTCTATTCTATGTCGTGAATATCAGCATATATATATATATATATTTTTTTTTTTCCTATTTGGATTTTTAGTTGAAAAAATTCAACATTTCTTTTAGGTAATAAGTTTTAGAAAAAGAGGGGGGGGGGGGGGGGGGTTGTTTCAGGTAGTTCACAAGTTTCATTTTATCCTTGAAACAAACCAATTTCTCCCTTTATCTTTGAGANATATCAGCATATATATATATATATATTTTTTTTTCCTATTTGGATTTTTAGTTGAAAAAATTCAACATTTCTTTTAGGTAATAAGTTTTAGAAAAAGAGGGGGGGGGGGGGGGGGGTTGTTTCAGGTAGTTCACAAGTTTCATTTTATCCTTGAAACCAACCAATTTCTCCCTTTATCTTTGAGAAATAAACAAATATCTCTTTTGAATAATTATTAGTCTTCATCTCAGACCGCTTTGGATTGGTTGATTGGTTAATTGAAGCTTTGGATTAAAAAAGTAATCTCTTTTTAAAATTTAAATTTGAATTAATAATAACTAATTATTGTAATTTGTTGTAAAAATATTGTGGACGTAGTATTTTTTTTTTTTTTTAATTCCTCCCTAGATTTCGGCAACCACTTCTCCACCCCCCCCCCCCCCACCTCTCCCATTGCCACAATTTTTCCCTTTTTTCGGCAATGCCATTGTCACAAACCAATTACAACAATTTTTTTTTCCTCCCTTTTTGGCAATGGCATTGCCACAATTGCCACAAATTTTTTCCTTTTCGGCAATGCCATTGCCACAAATCCATTACACTTTTTTTTTTAGAAATGATAAGTGCACACATTTTTATAACAAATTCTAAGTGGCAGGTTATTACTAATTGTTATTGTTGGATTAAAAAACTAATCTCGTGTTAAATTCAAATTTGAATTAATAATAACTAATTACCGAGTCTTTTGGCTAAATATTGTTGAATCTCGGATTTATTTGTGATATGGGCACTATTCTAAGTTATTAAGGAAATTGAGGAAAGAGAGTGAATTTCGACAACGGTGTTGCCGAAATTCTAACAAAAGTATGAGAGAGAAATAGAAAAAGTGGGAGAGAGAAAATTTTAATTTCGGCAATGGCATTACCGAAATTCCTTCTGCCCGAACACATTGACCGAGTGGGTGGGTGCCCAAAGGAAACCAATTGTGGCAATGACATTGCCGAAATAGGGAAAAAAAATTGTAGCAATTCCATTGCTGAAAATGGGAGGGAAAAAAAAAATAGTGGTTGCCAAAATCTAAGGAGGAATTAAAAATAATAATAATAATAATGTCTACGTCCACAATATTTTTACAATATTTTTACAACAAATTATAGGTGATTAATTATTATTAGTTCAAATTTGAATTTAACACTGAGATTACTTTTTTAATCCAACAATAATAACCAGTAACAATCTGTCACTTAGAATTTGTTGTAAAAATATTGTAAAAATTGTATGCACATATTATTTCTTAAAAAAAATATATATATATAGAATAGATTTGTGGTAATGGCATTGTCGAAATAGGAGGGAAAAAAAATTTGTTACAATTGGTTTGTAGTAATGACATTGCCAAAATATTTGAGAAAAAAATTTGCACAATTGTGGTAATGCCATTGACAAAAATGGGAGGAAAAAATTCGATGGCATTGCCACAATTGCACTGTATTACATGATGAGTTTATCTTATGAACTTTTCCTCTCAGGTTGTTTTTCCTATTGCCGAGATTTGCTTGCTAGCCGGCTCGGTTAGAAATGCCTACCACACAAAGTAAGAGGAATAATACGTGGAGATTCTTTCTCCTGCTCAACCTTGAGAAGGGAGTTTTTCGGGCAGGGGCAGCATTCATTTTCTTCACTGCCATAGTCTCTGAGATTTACCATGTGGCAATGCCATTGAATTTTTTCCTCCCATTTTCCACAATGACATTGCCATAATTGTACAAATTTTTTTCCCCTTACTTCAGTTATGCTATTGTAAAAAATTTTATTTTCCTCTTATTTTGGCAATGTTATTGCCACAAATCCATTCCACTTTTTTTTTTTTTTAAAAATGATATGTGCACACAATTTTTACAACATTTTTACAACAAATTCTAAGTAGCAAGTTGTTTTTTTTTTTTTTTTTGGTAAATGGTAGCAGGTTGTTACTGGTTGTTATTGTTGGATTAAAAAAGTAATCTCAATGTTAAATTCAAATTTGAACTAATAATAATTAATCACTTGTGATTTGTTGTGAAAATGTTGTAAAAATATTGTGGACGTAGCACATTTTTTTTTTAATTCCTCCCCAAATTTCGGCAACCACTATTTTTTTTTCCTCCTATTTTCGGCAATGGCATTGCCACAATTTTTTTTTTCCTATTTCGGCAGTGCCATTGCCATAATTGGTTTCCCTTTAGGCACCCACACTTCGAGCACTTCACACCCACCCACTCGGTTAGCGTATTCAGGCAGCAGGAATTTCGGTAATGCCATTACCGAAATTCAAAATTTTCTCTCCCACTTTTCCTCTTTTTCTCTCATACTTTTGTTAGAATTTCGGCAACACCATTGCCGAAATTTACTCTCTTTCCTCAATTTCCTAAATAACTTGGAACAATGCCTATATTACAAATAAACACGAGATTCAGCAATATTCAGTCAAGATACTCACTAATTACCTATAATTTGTTGTGAAAATATTGTAGATGTAACACCTTTTTTTTTTTTAATTCCTCCCCAAATTTTGGCAACCACTTTTATTTTCCCCTTATTTTCGGCAATAACATTGCCACAAATTTTTTTCCTCCCATTTCGGCAATACCATTGCCACAATTGGTTTCCTTTGGGCACCCGCGCACTTCGAGCACTTCTCAAACCCACTCGGGCAGCATGTTTGGGCAGCAGGAATTTCGGTAATGTCATTGTCAAAATGCAACATTTTCTCTTTCCCACTTTTTCTCTTTCTCTCTCGTACTTTTGTTGGAATTTCGGTAATAGTATTATCGAAATTCACTCTTTCTCCTCATTTTCCTAAATAAGTTAGAACAGTATTGTAAGGTTGAATTTAATCAATCATTTAATTGGCTTTATTCCGTGACCAATTTGCTTGTAATTTAGCACTTAGCAACCCTGTATTTAGGCGGAAAAATTGTAAGGGTAGTATGTGAGAAGTTGTGAAGAAAAGCTCAAGAATGTGCAAGAAAAACAGAGACTCGCGGCTAGGGCTCGCGGGTGGATCGCGACTGGCAAGCCGCGAAAGGCTGGCACGTGAGAGGCACACTGGGAAGCTGAAGGGTCGCGCCAGCTGTCACGCTACAGGACAAAAGTTCCAGACTGGCCAGGCCGTTACGTCGCGACTTGAACTCGCGACTTAGACTCTTGGACAAGCCGCGAGACCAAGTCGCCAACTTGCTCTGTTTGGCAAAAACTAACGTTTTGCATTCCCTTCTCACCCTACTATATATACACCCTTATACCCATTATATTGCGAGAGCTTCTAGAGAGAATTTTGTGAGAGAAAACCCTAGAGAAAAACAAGATTGCCTCATCCCCAATCTTCATCTAAAGAGACTCTACAAATTCCTCTACTCTCTTCCTCTCCATTGTCATACCCTTGTGAGGTCATTTACCAAACTCTTATCTCACCACACCCACATCTGTGAGAAGGTCCATTTGGTGCTTTGGAAAGCAGTTTGGAAAGGAACCAATATACATTGGTTGATGCTATGGTCAAGTAGCGGAATCCGGCAAGCTAAAGAAGAAATAGGTTCGGTGTAACCTCGTTGGAGTAAGAAGCTTGGAGGGCTTAGGTACTTGGGTAGATTAGGCTTGGAGGGTCTTCTGCTGTTCATGTATCCCAACTATATTCTTTAGTGGATTTTATCACCGCTTGGAGGGCGGCATAGAGGTTTTACGCCGAGGACTTCGGTTTCCTCTTCGATAACACATTGTGTGTTGTCTGTGTGTTTGCATCTCTCTTTCCTTTATCTCTGCCTTATATTTACTGCTGTGATTGTGTTTATATTTGGCTTAGATTGTTTTATCAATTCTGTTATAAGCTTGTTTTCATATTCCGCACATAAATTGTTTGATATAAAACTTGAGTTGGTATTTGTGTATCTGAAGGTCTAAACATTCAAAAGTGTTTCATACCAATATTGAACTTTCAAGTATCTATAACACAAAAAATTCTCTAATTCGGTAATATTAAGCCAAAAGACACTACTTCTTGAGCAACAAGTGAAAATGTCATATCATATAAGTACAATTCAATTAACTAAAAAAAGAAAAGAAAAAAAGTTTAAGTTTTAAATTTCAAAAACAATGATGGCTGTCATTCACATTGAAAAAGGCAAAACCCAAAGCTTTTTCCAAACTCTTAACACCCTCCCATCAACCACGTGTCCTAGAAACTCGCTTTTAATATATCTTTTTTTAACTTTTGCATTGAGAAGAGCACTGGTCAGCGGACAAAACAAGAAGGAAATAAACTTGGCATGCCTTCCAGCCAGATCTTCAGTACCCTCACAAGAGAAACATGTAAAACAGAGGAGAAGAAGAAGTAGGGCGGGGAGAAGGCTGTAAAATTAAAACAGTGCTAGAAGAAGAAACAGAGAGGGTTGCAAGGCTGAAAGCGGTGGCGATAACATTTTCTTGGCTTTTTTCATTTTTAGTGGTATGTTTTTCTGGTTTTTTTTTTTACCGGTCCGAATTAGATTTACCGGCCGAAACACCCGATTTTCTCCGGTAAGGTCGGTACAGTCCGGTATTGGCTGAAATTTGAAGCATAACGAAACTTAAGTGTTTCTGTACCGGTTACCAACCGGTAAGATAAATATCAGCCGTACCGGCCGGAACGGTATTGTATTGACTTCTTCGGTCTTACATCACATGGAGGAGAAAAAGACGAGGGGTACATTATTCTTTCCTTTGATTACATTTGTAAATTGTAATCATTGTGATCTGTGGGATTTAACTGAAAAAATAATGGATCGAGCATATTTGCTTATTTCTCAAACATAGAATGGACAATTGCGTGATTTCAAAGATAATGAGAGAAATTGTGACTCTAAACGGAGCGGAGGGAAGTACTTTTTTTTCCTACGTTTTATTCCTTCATTCACTTCTCTAAAAAAGAAAATGAAAAAAATAAGTCATTGAATATTCGGCTACAGAAGTGAAGATAATCATTCATTACTCATTACTCAAACTGTCTCCACTTTTGTGCAATGACGAGAACGTAGCATTAAGTTGAAGCAATTAATAATGAGTAATGATAGTTATACAGCGTTGGCACGGGACACATCAAAACACAATACTACTTTAATTTTTTTTTTTTTTTTTGGCGGAGAAAAGTCTTCTTTAAACTTAATTTCATGTATCACATATATTGCACACCACACAGAAACTCTGAGACAATCCACACATTAATTACATCAAATTAGAAAGTAAGTACAATCACCAAGGTAAACAAATTACTCAGATGATGGGGCCTTGGGATGACCCATGCGAAATCATGACTATTTGAATTCCTAAGGCCTCTTTATTTGGAAACAGCGGTCTGAGAGGCATATATATATATATATATATATAGAAATCATATGTAATTCTCAGCTAGCTAGACACACTTGGAAAGATAACAACAAATAAAATTTTACCTTTTGCAGGGTCCTGGAGGACATTTGACAGTATACCAAGTCTGAATGACGGTTAGAGCAAGTGCTAACAATGCGCCAAAGAAAGCCAAGAACGTCCAGGGGCTGTTGAAATGGTCGTGATAGACTTGAGCCAACCAGGTCATCAACTGGTTCTTGTAGTGCTTCTGAATTTGTACTCGGATGTCGCTATATATTTCGCTGTTAGGAACCAAGTCAGTACCTATCTCATTGAAGAGTTGAGCCACGTGTTGATCACTACCAAGGCAATTATAGAGTATTCCTGCTTTCCTTAGCATCTTAACATCATTGGCTTCGTCGATTAGTGAATCGAGGAAGGATACGTAAGAGGTGATCGCAAAGTCATTTTGGAAATCTAGACACATCTCGTAGGCTATCAAGTTCAAAAACTTTGGCCTTGTTGAGTCATCCACAGTTATTGGAGGAAGCCAAAGGAATCCCAAACAACCGAGTTTAGTAAAAGATATGTCATCCAAGCAAGTATTTTCCTTTTTACTACGTTCCACATGAATACCTGCTGCTTGAAGCTCCTGAACATTGCGATAGGATTGCAAATTCGATAGCGAACTCGTGTCCTTAGATGCGTCTTTTGTTGACTTCTCTGGCTTGTTTTTTTGATGCTTATGCAAGAGACGTGTCCTTAGAAGATCAAGAAGATGGATGGCATCTCCATCATCTTGCTTCTCTTGTTGCTGCTTTGATTTTTTCGAGAGATACCTCGACAACGAACTTGGGGTGGCGCAGCGGAGAATTGATGAATGATCCTCTGGTAGTGGTACCGTAACGTGGCTATCAATGTATTTGTCAATCGATTTCTTCAACTCAGTTTCATTCCCACTCCATCTCATCAACCATTTGAGCAGACGATAAGGAAGCTGGTTCTCAAGCAAAAACAGATCCTGCTGTGTAAAGGCTATACTGTCGGGTTTTATATTCAACTCTTCGAACTTATTCTTAACTGCGCAGTATATGTATTGTAGTATTGCGCAGCCGTCCACCAACAACAGCCAAATGAGGGTCTCATCATCATAGCCTTCAATCACTCCCTTCTCAAAGCAGTCCCTCAGTTCATTAATATTCTCCCCAATCTTCTTATACAAACAGTTTAGCTTCTCTTTGCTACCATTGACGAACTCATATGTCAACACAAGCTTGTACTGCTCTCCTATCTGGTACTTGTCATTACGATGATGGATAGGACCAAGTGATACTGTTCTTGGCTCATAGAGCTTCTTGAAATCCTTGTGATCTCGCAGCACGAATATAACCTTTTGTATCTTTGGTGCTGGGGATGGTGTCACCTTTTTTCTTGCCTCCATTACTGTATTAATCTTTGCCTCCAGGTTAGTAGATTCGATAAAAATGCTGTGCGTCTGGGCATCCTCAGTGACGGCGCTGCTTGTTTCACCAGCACCGGCTTCTCTTCTGAAAAATCCCTCAATGGAAATAACGTGCTGCTTCCCGGCCATAGCAAGTTTGCTCCAAAGAAGGATTTTTTTTTTTTTTTTTTTTTTGAGGCAGTACTGTGTGGAAACTTTAGCGTAAGAAATTTAGGACTGTTGCTCTTATTTGAATATACAAACTTTCCTAAAGCAACTATTTTTTTAATGATAAATACATATACAAGGCTTGGAATATAAAATTCAATATATGGCTAAAAAATACAAATGAAGAAAATGAAACTTGCTTATGGCTTTCATTAACTTGGTATACTTTTTTTAGTAGGCAAATTATTAACTTAAATTGTACATTGTAGAAAAAATGTAGCTACCATTTGCCTCTTCGAAAGAATGTGGCTAATATTTGTCACATTGCTTTACATGGTACTGTTCATAAAAACTAATAATTATCTTTCAACTAGAATAAACCATTAATATTAGCTTTAGGTGTTTATCAGTTTATCCATTGTACATGAGAAATTGATAATAGAACGTAAACAAAAACCAAGGAAGTCTCTACTTTTTTAGATCTAGGATTATGCTATCTACTAATATGCCAAGACGGGGATCGTTAATTATATATATATATATATATATCACTTACCTAGCTAGTTTGGTAAGATATATTATACTTTATGCAGAAGTGGAGCTATATAAAATGTTTTTCGAGGCTCAGTTATTTTATTTTTGTTTTAGTTTGTATAACTCTATAGTTACAAAGCAAATTGTAAATAAGTAAAGTTGAGCAGAGCCAAGTATTAAAAATTCAAACTTGTTTATTTAATTACCAAACTAGAGTTCATCACCAAAAAAAAAAAGTACAAGTTCGAGTCTGTTCATGAGCTTTTCTATATATAGAAAAATCATAACTAAAATATATTACATTTTCATATATTGTGAATGTTTATTAAGAATGAACTAATTATATTATCAATAAACTACAAATAATAATTTGGTATCATATGAATTTATTCACAAACTTATGCAATCAATTTCAAATTTATGTAAGTATATTTATAGACAATTATATATTTTAAAATATAATATTTTGTATAGTCAAATTAAGCATCATGTTCACGACCGTATTATTACATTTGAGCTCGACTCATTTAATAATCAAGCCTAAACTTAAGTATAAACTTAACTTTATTTGCAAAACCTGAACCCATGATTGAGCTATTCTTAAATAGTTTGATTTATTTACAACCCTAATTACAAGAATCAAGAGGGAGAGTTCGAAATCTGACTCTCACAATAGAGGAGAGTAGTTTATGCCATTGATTTATAAAGCTAATAACAATTGCGGCCACCCCACATCCCCCCCCCCCCCTCTCAATCTCCATCTCTCTTTCTCCATCTCAGTCTCTGTTATTGGGTTAGGCTAGGGGTGGGTGGGGTTTGTATCTCGTCTTCTTCAGATGGGGAGGATGACACATTTGCTGATTTAATTTCTG
>NW_027069936.1:0-39392 GCF_002906115.3 Quercus suber | reverse complement strand
TACACTTTTGCTTGATTTAATTTTTTTTTTTTTTTTTTTTTTTTTCAAATTAACATTTTTTATAAATTAAGAAATAAATAATAAAATAAATATTATGTATTAAATAATGGCCAAAACAATGTCATTTTGGACAGCTTAATGGCATATATAGTTGTTGAGTTAACAGAAAACTAAATTGAGAAGAATTGAAACTTATAGGACTGAAATAATAAAGTGTAAATTTAAAGAACTGAAATGAAAAGTTGTGAAACTTAGATTGTGAGTTTTGCATTTTAGCCTAAATTTAATTATTTAATCACATACTTCTAGCACTTTCCTTCACGTGTGGGTCGAAACTGTCTTTTAATAGGCGAGGCCCAACAAGTGAGAATTTAAATGGGAGGTAGAGTGGGGGAGATAATAATTGAATTTAGGATTTTATACTCTGATACCATGTTAAATTACCAATTGTCTCAAAAAGTTAAGCTATTGGGCTATGATAAATTTAATTATTTAACCACATACTTTTAACACTACTGTAGGCCACTTTTTTGTTGTTCCTGCTGAACCCAAGCCCAAATAAAGGACCTGAATCTGAACGAGCAGAGTTTATTTGTCGAAGATTCTGAAAGCTAGACGTAGTCCTACAGTGGCCGAATGGGGGCCGTTCTACTGGACTAAACTGTGCACAAGGAAAGCCCAATTCCAACAACCAAGACTAATAACTAACAACAATATAATAAAAAATTTGCAATTCAACGTTAGTCAAATGGAAGGATAACTGAGAGAATTGCTATAAATGGGTTGCCATAGAACTACAATGTAAGGTTCCTCATGGAACTAACACAATTTGCTCAAAAATTAAAGGAGGGTAAGCCATAAGGCCATAGGCCCCAACACTCGCAGCTTTATTAAACTCAAAGTTCTACAAAGCTTGTGAGTTTTGCAACTCTGGATCAATATGGCTTCCCACTTACTCTTAATTTTCTCAATGAATTTTCGCTTTTCTTACTACACTCAAAAGATTTCTCTATTAGGGTACGCAGGGATGGAGCCAGGACTTGGAGTTAAAGGGGTTGGCTCTAACCTCTAACTGTGCTGCTTTTTAGTTGTTGAGGGGTTTTTTTTTTTTTTTTTTTTTTTTTTTTTTTTTTGAGTTTTTAATGTGTGTATTTGCTATTAGGAAAAAAAAAAAATTATTAACTTTTTAAGGAATTAGTTGTTTGCTTTGAGTAAAATTGGTTAACTGAACTTAATTTGTTTTAGCTTTACTATTAGTGATTTTTGTTGTTGTGTTAATTTTTTTATGCTTGTATACATTGTTTTAGATTTATAAATTTTTTAATGGCCTTAAAATGAGTTAAATGTTAGAGCTACAAATGTTTTTGCAAATTGTTGATATGGTGAGTGATTATTAGTAAATAAAAAAGTGATATAAGTGATTGGTCCAAATGCGAACTAGTAATTATTTGTACTTCAAAGGTTTGTAAAAATGTTGTAGATAAGTTTGTAGTTGTAACATTAATCTAAAAATAATCAATGATATTGTTAGGGGGCAAAATATAATTTTATAGAATAAAATTGCTAAAGTTAATACATATATATACTAATATTTTCTTTAAAAAAATTTAGGGGGCCATTGCCACGCATAGTCAATGTATACCTCTGTTCATGGGGTACCCCTAGGTATAGCTGATTCTAATTGCCACCGTCTAGATCTTGTCCCTCCTCTTCGCATAGTTAGTCTCCTCCTTTATACTATGCTTGGGAGTTGAAGAAATTACTATTTCCCCTTCTTGTCTTGGTTTTGTTGTAGACCTTGGGGGTGCTTTTCTTTTATGTTTTTTTACCTCTTTATAGTGGCGTAGCCAGAAATTTTAACTTGAGGGGCAAATTAGGTATTCATACGTTAGTCATAACTATGTGTCAAATTTAACATATTATGATATTTCTAAACTCAAATTAGTATGCAATATTTCTCCAACTTTCTATAAATACTTACAAAAACAATTATTTGAAAAACCTAATATTCCCATCAAATTTTCTTCTCGAAAAAAAAATGTAGAACTTTGAGAGCAGGGAGAGGGGGGGGGGGATGATAATGGTAGAAAAAGATCAATTTTGTGGAGAAAAAAAAAAAAAGATGATGATAAGAGAGAAATAAAGAAATGAACTTTGAAAAGACTAGGAATGCCACCCAAAAAAAAAAAAAACTTATAGTAGTACACAATAGTTTTTCACAACGGGACACATAAAGACGCAATGCATGCACTTTTAATTAGTTTCTTAGAAAATAAAATTAAAATAAAGGGCAACTTGGCAACTTGGGATTTATTAGTTTTTGGTAGATGTGTATATTTGTTGGGTGAAGTCCACATGTGAGAAACTAAATTAGACAAAGTTTCTCTCTAAACTAGTTTGGAAAGAAACCCTTCAAACTTTCTTATATCTTTTTATTGAATGTGAATTTTTAAAATATAATTGTTCGATTTCATGTAATTTATGTTCTTAACATACATGTCAAATTTCATTCAAATTGGATGTTATTTACTATTCAATTAATAAACATATTCTTTATGCATAATTTTAGATCACAAAAATTTGAAATTTAAATATTTGATTGATGACATAGCTATTGTTCTTTGATTTTCTTATAATTTTGTAAGCATGAAAGATATAATAAGAACAAGCAATCCAACTTTTAGAATTTCAAAATTCACATCTAATAAAAAGATATTGGTAGAGTTTGAATAGTTTCTCTTTTAACTAGTTTAAAATGAAACTTTTTCCAACTAAATTTTAGGACTGTAAAGCAAAGAGAAAAGTGAAATCCATAAAAACTAATAGTGGACAATGGAATGGATATTAGGGGGCCAATTGTTACAATTACAGGAACCCAACTTGTTTTCATATAATAGTATAAAAGAGTTTCAAGAGCTTGGGGGGGGGGGGGGGTAGGGGGGTCAAATGTCAATTTCAAAACTTCCAAGTTTCAAAAATCAAATCTTTTCCAAAAATCAAATCTTTTTCAAACAAAACTTTTCCTGATAAAGTTTAAATCAAGAAGGAACAAATGAAAATCACACATCTTTAGAAACAGTGGGAGCACAAAGCACTCATCAGTTAGAGATTGATTCCAAATTTTGATTTTTGTGGGTAACAACCTGGTTTCAAGGATGAGAAGCCATTGATTACCTTTAGTCAAGATCAGAATCATTGGTCGTAGGAACCTACGTATCTAAGATCAATGTCATGGTTGCAGACATCACTTCAGTAGAGTTAAGAATCATTGGTCCCAGGAACCTACGTATCCAAGATCAATATTGTGGTCGCAGACATTATCTCAGTCAAGATCAGATTCATTGGTTATAGGAACCTACGTATCCAAGATCAAGCCGTTTGGTCGTAGATACTCCTTTCGCCAAGATCAAGCTTGTTGGTCGCAGACACTTCTTTCGTCAAGATCAAGCCTGTTGGTCGCAGACACTCCTTTTGCCAAGATCAAGCCTGTTGGTTGCAGACACCCCTTTTGTCAAGATCTAGCCTGTTAGTTGTCAAGATCAAGCCTGTTGGTCGCAAATAGCCCTTTTGCCAAGATAAAGCTTGTTGGTTGCAGACACCCTTTTTGTCAAGACAAAGCCTGTTGGTTGCAGACACCCCATTTGTCAAGATCAAGCTTGTTGGTCGCAGACACTCTTTTCGTCAAGACCAAGCCTGTTGGTCGCAGACACCCCTTTCGTCAAGACCAAGCCTGTTGGTCGCAAACACTACTTTTGTCAATATCAAGCCTGTTGGTCGCAGATACTTCTTTCGTCAAGATCAAGCCTGTTGGTCACAGACACTACCTTCGTCAAGATCAAGCACTCTTGGTCGCAAACAACTCCATTATTAAGATCAGAATGAAAAAAAGTCTCTCAGTCATATTAATTGTCAAGAATCATTTCAAAGTTCATCAACTACCAGTTAAGTGAAGTATTCTCATTGTTTTGTCAAAAAGATAAGGCACTAGTTCTGAGTTTCAAAGTTTTAGGTCCAAGGCTTAGGTAATCTTTGAAAATTTAATCTCAATTAAATCATGGTTGCCAAAATCAGTGTCTTTGTTTTACATTGACATTCGCTTTCCAAGCTCTGTCAATGGGGGACATTCTGTAGACACTCGATTTTGCACCCATGATTTAATCAAGGAAGATGACTGGAGTGACCACCCATGTACCCAAAAAATTATTCTTGCATTACATGCATCATTTTGTTCTTGCATTACACGCATCAATTTGTTCTTGCATTGCATGCATCAATCTATTCATTGCATATCATAACAATGATCTTGAGATTCTAACGGTCGCAATTGTGTGTCCGGCTTCTAAATCAAACCATCGAATTGAAAGATATCGCATGATTAAGTTTGCACGGTCCATATGCATTGTGTCTAGAAAGAGTCGACCACACATGATTAATTTAAGTTAATTCTGATTGGTCAAACAATTAAAATTAATTAAATAATTTTGTGATTGGTTGATAATTAGTGTTTAAAGTAGGGTTGCACGCATAGGAATAAAAGGGATGATTGGATAACAATAAAATTATGGATAATCTGAACTTTATCAAGATTTATTTTAACGGATTTATTCACAAGATAATTGTTCTTAAAAAGCCTGAATTATCTAGAAAGGGGATAATAAAAAAAATCATGGATGGAGGATGAAAACATGTCTAGATACAAGGACCGGTCAAAAAACCCTAGAAGGAGAGTCTAAATGGCACTCGAACACGAAAGTGCATTTGGCATCCAAGAGCCAATTTGGTACTTTTGGAGTGCCAAATGGCACTTTAAAAGTGTCGAATTGCCTCTTTTTGGGCTTTGGCCCAACGGCCTTTTGGTGACGATAAGGCACACACTTTTCTAATTTTTTTGCAAAAAGATGAGTTTGAATTCACATCCTAATCATTTGTGCCTTTTTTTAGAGATTTTCGGCCTCTATAAATAGAGTCTGGGTCTTATAATTCAGCACCTTTTTTTTATGCTCTGAGAGACATACGTTTTGAGACTCTCAAATTGCTGATCCTCTCTGAGATTTGCTACAAGAATTAGGGTTTTTAGGTTTCAAAGATATCTGAATAAGTTTTTTTGAACCCTAAAACATCCTCTCAAGTAGAAGAGTGCTCATGCAAGAGGTTGGTTTCTAATCCTTTTGTTTTTATGTTTCTCTTATCATGATGATGCATGCTTTATTGTTTTATTATTCATATTCTGACTTGTTAATTTAGATTGTGAAAATATGCTCCTGATTCTTTTATTGTTACTATAATATGTTTCTTAGTTTTAAACATTTGCGTGTAACTAACTCTTTTTTCTTCAACATAAAATGGATCAACATCTTCCATAGATATAGATCTGAATTTCTCATCAAATAAAAATGAATCTACATCTTCCTTAGATGTAGATCTGAATTTTCATCGAATAAAACGGATCTGCATCTTCCTTAGATGTAGATCTGAATTTTTCTTCAAAATAAAATGGATCTACATCTTCCTTAGATGTAGATCTGAATTTTTCTTCAAATAAAACGGATTTGCATCTTCATTAGATGTAGATCTAAATTTTTCTTTAAATAAAATAGATTTGCATTTTTATTAGATGTAGATCTGAATTTTTTTTTTTTAAACAAAAACAGATTTGTATCTTCCTTAGATGTAGATCTGAATTTTTCTTAAAACAAAAATAGAATTATATCTTCTTTAGATACAGATCTGGTTTTTTTAATGCATGTAGATTTTGAAATAAAGAAAGAGATCATGTATTGTTGTGATTGTTGTTTGTTTTGTTTGGTCCATGTAGCATAAAATTATGTTGTGAATGAGATCCTCTCCATAAAAAGAAATCTTTTTCAAATATACAAACATATCCGATTTTTGTTTAACCAATGAAAATACTTTTTTTTTTATTAAATAAAAACAGATTTGAATTTTCTCTTCAAAAACCATTTTTTTACACAAACAAAAAAAGGTCTAATTTTTTTATATAAGTCAAAACCAATTTTTTTTAATCATTAAAATAGATTTGAATTTTTAACCAAAAAAAAAAAAAAAAGGATACATTCATAAATGGTTTTGTGTGGTTTAGTTTATTTCACATGTTCAACATATCATTCATAACATGCATAAAAATAGTACATTATTCACAAGAGTCTAAAAGACCAAACTCTGTCTGGGTAGAATGGATGCCTAACACCTTCCCATTCCGTAACCTAGCCTTCAGATTTAGGTTTTTGTCTAAGTAGATCTAGCTTTATCTTTGCTTTTTTTTTTTTTTTTTTTTTTTTTGGGTAGATTGTAATTAGGACAAAAAGCCATGTATTTTGGTAGATTGTAACTAGGACCTAAAGCCATGTAAAGTTCAAATTTTCAAATTTGTATTTTTTTTATTCAATCAATGAAATGAAGCAATTCAATCATGCATTGTATTAATTAATTATTTTTTCTTATTTTTTATACATAAAAAATAAGTGGTGACTCCATACCACTTACCCCAAAAAGAGAGGTTCCCTAAAAAGCACACTATAAAGACCCTCTCTTTTTTGAGGGGCACTCTTGGCAAGGTCTCTCACAGTGGCGACTCCACTAGGGAAACCTAATTTTCGAGATCTCTCACAGGTTGACAAGGGCCTTTTTCTAAATAATATCTTTTCTCGTAGCCTAGGATCTAAAGAAAGATTTTCTAAGTCATAGTCAACACGAATTCGCTTAGAAGATGAAGATGAATCTTGCACAGGAGATGAATCTTGGGTACGTGGTTTTCTTATCAAATATTTGTCCATAATTCTAGAAAAAGAATAAACAATAAACTATAAGTTCGTTTGAAATATTAATAAAATTATTAATTATTGTTGTTTAGTTGTTTCATTAATTTGTTTGTCTTTAATAAACTATAATTTGTTGTATTGTTGTTTCATTAATTATAAAATCATTAATTGTTGTTTAGCCTAAAATAATTTAATTTGTTTGTCTTTTATAATGTATTGGTTAATTAAATTATTAATTATTGGTGTTTAGTTGCTTCATTATTTTTTTTTTACTAACTACTAGCAGTCTAGTAAACACCCCACTGTGCACTAGCACAAACTAGTACACACCCCATGTGCACACACCCCTGCCTCTACATGCCTTTACTTTCCCCAATTCAAATATCCCATCCCACACGGCCCCTTGGCCCCATCCACCCCCCACTCAACAAACAAGAATCAAAAAAGGAGCCAATCAGATAAATTCACAAATCACAATACACTAAAAGACAAACTCACCAACACCAACTGACCAACACACCAACAGTTAAAGTCAAAACAAACAGGGGCAAATAAATTGAATAATTATAAAGTTAAGTTATAAAGTAAAGCTAAAGCCAATTAGCAATTACAGTTCAAAAAGAGAGAGAGAGAGAGAGAGAGAGAGAGAGAGAGAGAGTCTCATTTCAGTAACTTAGTTCAAAGAGAAAGAGCTCTCTCTCTCTCTCTCTCTCTCTCTCAGTCTCTCAGACCATAGTCCACAGCAAAACCCAAAGATTAAGAGAGAAAAAGAGAGAGAAGTAAAATATAAAATACCTTGAGGGAGGCCTAAGGGGCGGCGCCGCGGGCTGCAGCAGCAGGTCGAGGCGAGGAAGGACTCGAGGCCAAGCATCGACGTTGCAAGCTATGATCCGATCGGACTGATCTTCGATCTCCGATGCTCGATGTGCTTTGTTGCTCGAGTTTCAGGCGGAGGCCCTGTCGCCGCGTCACACCGATGTGCTTGATGATGAGGTTTCAAGCGGAAGCATTGTCGTTGATGAGGTTTTTTCTTTAGGTTAGGTTTTTAATTTTAGTTTTTGCTTTAGCTTTACCATTTGATGATTGATGAATTGGTGGATATGTATTCGAATTGGCTCCTTTTTTTTTTTTTTTTGAGAATTCGTTTAGGTTGGGCTGGTTGTGTATTTAGTTAATATTTATTTTGTTTTAAAAATCTGGTTGGGGTTGGTTTTGTTTAGGATTGATGTTGGGATTTTTTTTCCCTAGGTGGGCTTGCTCTATTACAATTTTTTTTTTTTTAGATTTTAGTTTAAAATTTGTTTGGCATAAAAATTTTTTGAGGGTGTTCCTAATTTTTAATTTTTAATTTTTATTTTTAAGATCAGGGTGGTCCTGGGACCACCTTGGGCTGAACGTGGCATTGCCATTGGTTGGTACTTGGCCAGCCCTTGGTCTCGAGAACTTTATCATGGTTGGCATCCACTTTGCCTTGGTGAATTGGGAATCATCCTTTAGGGGCCCTTATATGGTCTCATGGTTTTATAAAAATTCTTGTAAAAAAATATACAACTTTTACCATCCATGTGAAAACTAAGAATACTAGAGAAAAAAGTGTAAGTAACAGGTAGTTAATTATGATGATGTTATAAAATGTAACTTCCAAAATCGTCCATATGGTTCGTCCTTGGAAAAAGAATGGAGGAAGGGCGCAACAAAAAAGCCATCCGTCCCCATCAAACCTCGTCTGTCATAGATTAAAGACGAGGCGAGGCCTCGTCCGTCCCAAATGACGGACGAGGCAAACATTCTTAACTTGAACCAAGGCTCGTCCGTCCTTAATTAAGGATGAACGAGGCAAATATTTTGAACTTGCAAATTTAGTTCTTATCTATGAACCAAGGCCTCCATTATTCGTGATGAAGCACCGGTCCAAATAAAGTAACTTCCATGGAAGTTATGGAAGTTACCTCTGACTTTGATGAATTCCTCGACAATAGGAACGGTTATCAGAGCAAGTAACCGTTCCATGTGCACTATATAAACGTTTCTCTGTGAAGAGGTAATTCATTCGAACATTTTTTTAACAGAACAAAAGAAAGTCTTAGAAATATCTCTCTCTATTCCAGCCCACTGACTTTACCATCGGAGGACCCTAGACCGGCCTTCACCGGTCTTTCTCTGATTGAATTCGGTTTTTCAGGATTTAGCCTTCAAGATCATCGAAGCCCGGAGACTTTCAACCCACTGATTTTCCAGGATTATCAGTTGGCGCCGTCTGTGGGAAAGAAATATTTGTCGCTCTTGAACTTGTTTAGTTCTGCGATTTCTTTCTCTTATAAAGGGTTGAAATGGTTCGGACAAGATCAAGGGCAACTAGCCCAGGCCCTCAACAGAGTAAAGATGCATTAAGTAACCCTCATCGCGATCACCAATCAGTACCGGTTATGCAGGCATCATATGTCCAACATATGCACTCTATGGCGGCTGCGATGGCGGAGTTAACTCGCCAAAATCAAGAACTACGGAGAGTGGTTAATTTAAGAAGGCAGACACATAGAGAGCATGAAGAAGAAGGGCAAACTCGGAGTCAAGAGGGCAAAGAGAATTTTCAACATAGGAGTCAATCAAGGGATACCACCTCACGAAGGGTACCTAACTTGGAAAAAGAGTTAGATCAGATGAAGAAGGCCACGGACGAAATGAAGGAGAATATGAGGAGGGCGAACCCAGTAGAGGATTTGGTTCATAGAACTGATTCTCCCTTTACGGCTTCCATCAATGGCCATCCCCTGCCACCAAAGTTTAAAATTCCTTCTTTAGATTCATACGATGGGAATCGAGATCCTTTTGACCACATTGCCACCTTCAAGACTACTATGCATCTTCAAGGAGTTCCAGATGAAATAATGTGTAGAGCCTTTCCTACCACTCTCAAGGGTCCAGCCAGAGTATGGTTCAGCAAATTACCCCCAAACTCAGTAAGTTCTTTTGCAGAATTAAGCAAGTTGTTTATCAAAAACTTCATAGGGGGTCAGCGACACAAACATTCTACTTCCAGTCTGTTAACAATAAAACAGGGGGAAAATGAGAGTTTGCGATCGTTTATCACTCGATTCAATAGGGAAGCCTTGATAGTGGACGAGATGGACGACAAATTGTTGTTAGCAGCTTTCCACAACAGAGTCCATGGCGGAGCTCGTCCATTCAGCTCAAAACTTCATGAACGCGGAAGATGCGATTATAGCTAAGAAAAGAAAGAGGACAGAAAAAATGGAGACAAATCACCACCCAGAACAAGGCCCTCGTCCAAAGAAGGGACGGACGGATGACAGAAGAGACCGGGACAAGAAGACAGGTTCGTCAGCACACAACCAGCAATATACTCCATTGAACATGCCACTTGAACAGGTTCTTATGCAAATCAAGGACGAGCCTTCCCTGAAGTGGCCAGAGAAATTGAAAGGAGATCCCAACAAGAGCAATAGGAACAAGTATTATCGCTTTCATAAAGACCATGGCCATGACACAGATGAGTGTTTTGATTTGAAGCAGCAGATTGAGAATCTCATAAGGCAAGGAAAGTTGAGAAATTTCCTTGGACGAGATCACAAGGATGAGAAGTTGAAAGGGAAAGTAGAAGAGTCATCACGACCACCACTGGGCGAGATAAAAGTTATCATTGGGGGAAGTTTGGCAGGACGGTCATCCAAGACGAAGAAAGCATACTTGAAGGAAGTGCAGAGCGTCCAACTTTCAGGACAATCGCCAAGGGCGAAGTCCACAGACGAACAACCGATTACTTTCACGGACGAGGAAGTTGAGAGAATCCATCATCCTCATGATGACGCTATTGTCATCGCCCTACTCATTGCTGATTACACAACTAGAAGAATGCTAATAGACAACGAAAGTTCAGCGGACATTCTGTATTACCCAGCCTTTCAGCAGATGAGGATCGGACGAGACCAGCTCCGTCCAGTGCACTCGCCTCTAGTAGGCTTTGGAGGAATGAAGGTACAGCCTGTAGGTACTGTTACATTACCAGTGGTGGTAGGAGCATATCCACGACAGTTGACTACCAATGTGAATTTCCTAGTAGTAGATTGCTCATCATCTTACAATGCGATAATTGGAAGGTCAACCCTAAACAGGTGGAAGGCAGTTACATCTACCTACCACCTGTCAGTCAAGTTCCCGACGGAACATGGGATAGGCCAAGTACAGGGAGACCAATTAGCAGCAAGGGAGTGTTATCTAGCCATGCTGGCTACGAACGAGCAAATTCAAGCAATGAATATTGAAGAAAAGAAAGTTGTGGCAGAACCCATAGAAGCGTTGGAAGATATTCCCTTAGATGAAAATAACCCTGAGAGGTGTACTAGGGTTGGAGCAGATCTGTAAGCGAAGATTAAGAAGGACCTTATTTGTTTTTTAAAAAGAAACAGAGATGTGTTTTCTTGGAGTCACGAAGACATGCCAGGTATAGATCCTAATGTCATTACCCACCGTTTGAGTGTATGCCCTTCCTCCAAGCCAGTGCGACAAAAGAAGAGAGTGTTTGCCCCTGAGAGAGATAATCCTGTTAAGGAGGAAGTTCAGAAGTTAATTGTGGTGAAGTTCATTCGAGAGGTATACTATCCCGACTGGTTAGCCAATGTGGTCATGGTTAAGAAGGCGAACGGCAAATGGAGAATGTGTGTTGATTTCACTGACTTAAACAAGGCTTGTCCCAAGGACAGTTACCCGTTGCCGCGCATTGATCAGTTAGTAGATTCTACTGTAGGCCACGAGTTGCTCAGTTTCTTGGATGCTTTCTCTGGTTATAATCAAATTAAGATGGATGAAGCAGACCAAGAGAAGACGTCCTTTATCACCAGTCAGGGATTATTTTGTTATAAAGTGATGCCTTTCGGTTTGAAAAATGCTGGAGCAACATACCAACGACTGGTCAATCACATGTTTCGTCCACAGATCAGGCGGAATATGAAAGTCTACATAGATGATATGTTGGTGAAAACTCAAGACGAGGAGAGGCATTTGGACGACTTGCAGGAAACATTTGACACACTGAGGCATTATCATATGAAGTTGAACCCTAACAAATGTGCTTTTGGAGTATCATCAAGGAAATTCCTAGGATTTATGGTCTCCTATAGAGGAATCGAAGCAAACCCTGATAAAATTCAAGCAATATTGGATATGAAGCCTCCGAGCAATGTTAAAGAAGTCCAGTCCCTCACCGGACGAGTTGCCGCCCTCAACAGGTTTGTTTCTAAAGCTACTGACAAATGTTTGCCATTTTCTAAGGTTCTTAAAAAAGCATTTGAATGGACCGACGAGTGTCAGAAAGCTTTTGAAGATTTGAAGATATATCTCACCAAAGCCCTATTATTGAGCCCGTCCGTGCAAGGAGAAGAGTTGTACTTATATTTGGCAGTCACCCCACATGCAGTGAGTTCAGCACTAGTGAGGGAAGAGGGCAAGGTACAAAGACCTGTATACTATACCAACAAAGCATTGAGGGGAGCAGAGGGACGATACCCGTTAATGGAGAAATTGGCTTTTGCATTGATAACAGCCTCCAAAAAACTAAGGCATTATTTTCAGGCTCATGTCATTAACGTCATGACAAATCACCCACTCAAGAAGGCAATGAACAAATTAGAGGTTGCAAGACATTTGATCTAATGGGCCGTCGAGCTCAGTGAGTTTGACATAAAGTACCAACCAAGGCATGCCATAAAAGCTCAAGCTCTGGCAGATTTCATTGCTGAGTTTACCTTAAGTTGTGATGATAAAGGTAAATTGGAAGACAACAAGAAGTGGGTCGTCCATGTGGATGGCTCGTCTACACTGTACGCAGGAGGAATAGGTGTGGTTTTGCAATCTCCAGAGGGGGACAAACTAAAACACAAAGTTCGTTTGTAGTACTAGACAACTAATAATGAAGTTGAGTATGAAGCTCTTTTCAAAGGGCTGGAATTGACCAAATCTGTAGAAGCGAAGTCACTCATCGTCTTGGGAGATTCTCAGTTAATCATAGGCCAAGTGAATGGAATGTTTGAGGCTAAAGAAGAACGAATGAGGAAGTATCTAAACAGAGTGATGGGCCTTATAAAGAAGTTTGAAGAAGTTAGCTTCGTTCAAATCCCAAGGAAGGAGAACATGGAAGCTGATGCCTTGGCGAAAAAAGCCTCAACGAGTGAAGCCGTAGAGAAATTTGATGAAATTCAGTATATGCCAAGTATAGACATCCTAGAAGTACAACAGGTGGAAAATAGAGCAAATTGGATGGCTCCAACTGTGTCATACTTAAAAGACGGACGACTCCCAGAAGAAAAAGATGAAGCTAGAAAGCTGAGGGCAAGGGCGGCCAGGTACGTTCTTATGGACGAGATTCTCTACAAAAGAGGTTTTTCCCAGCCTTATCTCAGGTGTTTGGCCCCAGAAAAAGCGAACTACATATTAAAAGAAATTCATGAAGGAGCATGTGGCAATCACTCAGGAGCCAGGTCGCTCGTCCACAAAGTCGTCCATGCAGGATACTATTAGCCAAACATGCAAGCTGACGCTAAGGCCTACGTCAAGGTCTGCGATCAATGTCAAAGGTTTAGCAACGTCCTCAGGCAACCATCAGAGTATTTGACTCCAATGACGGCCCCGTGGCCTTTTGCACAATGGGGATTAGACATTTTGGGTCCATTTCCACTAGGTATAAGGCAAATGAAATTCCTCGTGGTTGGTATTGATTATTTTACCAAGTGGGTAGAAGCAGAATCCTTGACCAACATCACACAGCAAAATGTTAAGAATTTCGTGTGGAAGAACATTGTGTGCAGATTTGGAGTACCCAGGGTGCTGGTATTGGACAACGGACGACAATTTGACAATGTAATTTTCAAAGATTTTTGCATACACTTTAGAATTTTAAATCACTACTCCTCACTAGCCCACCCACAAGCTAATGGCCAGGCAGAAGTTGCAAACCGATCCTTGTTAAAAATAATCAAGACTCGACTTGAGGGGGCTAAGGGAGTATGGCCAGATGAGCTACCAGGTGTTCTGTGGGCGTATAGAACGACAGTGAGAACTCCTACAGGAGAAACTCCTTTCAAGCTAGCATATGAAATTGAAGCAATTATACCCGCGGAAGTGCACATGGCCAATCATAGGGTGATAACCTACCAGGACGAAGCTAATGAGGAACAACTCCGTTTGAACCTCGATTTAATAGATGAGGTAAGGATGGATGCTGAGCAAAGGATGGCAAGGTATAAAAAGCTTATGGCTAGGCGGTATGACGCAATGGTAAAGCCAAGGCGATTTAACATAGGGGACCTTGTCCTAAAAAGGGTTTCCTTAGCAACAAAGAACCCAGCCCATGGGAAGTTGGGACCAAATTGGGAAGGCCCCTACAGAGTCGTCAACTGCAAAAGACAAGAATCCTATTACTTGGAAGCCCTTGATGGGAGGAAGTTGGAACATCCTTGGAATGTGGAGCACTTGAGGAAGTACTATCAGTAGAATGCTAGCTTGAAGGAGCATGACTCTGGACGAGCTCAGGGATTAAAAACTTTATTATTATATTTTGTGTGGCTTTATTATTATGTTAAATTTATGGACAACGTTATAGTTTGTGTTGTTTAAATAAAGGCATTGACCTCTAAGGTGCATGCCTCGTCTATGAACAATACTTATGTTATGAACGATATTTGTGGAATGTACATAATGTTATGTAATTCACTGATTCCCATACTACGTTTGTTCAAATTTACCCCTGAAAAGGTTGAAAAGCATAAGATGAGACAATTCTCTGAACGCGGAGATATAATGTCAAACTTTCCTAAGGGAAAAACATCAAGGCATGCTCGTCCAAATCAGAGGATGAAGCAAAGCCAGTGCTTAAAGCTAATTGCGATAAAGCCCAAAGCATACTCGTCCATACCATGGACGAAATAAAGCATAATACATATCTGACTCATGGACGAGAAAGTGCATAGACGAGTGCATATTAAGCCATGGACGAAGAAATGTATGGCTGTATTTCAATCTTGTTAAGGCCTTTATTAAAACAATCCAGTCCATGGACGAGTAAAATGTAAGGCCTTGACTTCATTAAGCATAAAGATCAGCCAAGTCCATGGACGAGTAATGCTGATTTTTATCATTTCTCAACAGGTCCTTGGACGAGTAATGTTGATTATTACCATTTCACATAGACAAATTACATTTGAAATTCCAATGAAAATGGTAGACGAATATATGTAAAATATGGACGAAGTCAAGCAAAAAAAAAGAGAAAGATAAAACTCGTCCATACATATGCAAAAGGAAAATGACATTCATTAAGCCAAGGGTGGATATCCTACGTCCAAAAAACCCTTGCTAAATAAACTGAAATGATTGTTTAAAACCTCGTCCTAAAACCTTGGACGAAGTAAATGTATTGAAATTACATAAGAAGGTCACAAAATGGACCAAATAAAAATACATTGAAAAATCTTAAGTAGAGGGAGCGACATTGGAGGCATCCTGAGGAGGCAGGGTTGTAGCATCGTCTTCAACATTGACGTCGTCGGAGCCAGTCTAAAGGAGAGAACTAGTGGCAACAGCATTCAGATTAAGTAAAATGGGGCTGAAGTCTACGCTAGGGAACTTTTCCATAGCCTCCATTCTGAAATCTTCAAACCCTGCTGCGTAATTAATGTCCAAAACATCAGTATATTGTTTGGACACTTTAAATTCAGCCACTGCGTCTTCCTTCGCTTTGGAGAGGAGAGCGCCATATTCATCATTCTTTTTCTGCAGGACCTCAAGACGAGCGTCCTTCTCCGCAGCACTGGTTTTCAACTCCTCAACCAAAGTCTTTAACTCCTTCACCTCGTCCGTAGTTTTGACAGCCACTTCAGCCCATTGTTTCGCCTCGACCTTCAACTCCTGGATCCTCGTCTCTAACAGGATCCTCGTCTTGTCCAACCCTGTGGCCTGCCTAGACGCCGCTATAAACTTTGACATGCCCTACAAAAAAGAAACACAACAACAAATAAAAGTTAAAAGAAAAGGAGAGAGAGACGAAGAAGGAAAGTGAAAATCCTTGGTCAAGACGAGGTATGAGTGTTACCTTGAAAAGGTCATGAACACCAGAGTGCTCAAAATCCTTAAGGGACATATCATAGCAAACGTTTATATCTTCGTCAGTCATAGCCTTCTTGAAACGTTCCCAGGCCAGGTCTTCATTTTCAATAATATTTGAAGGGACCGTTCGAGAAGGCTGAGACGGGGTTGACACAGTCTTGGACGGAGTGGTCTGGGACGGATTGGTCTCAATTGGGATGGACGAGTCTACATCAACTATATGTACAGGCTGCTGGGACGAAGGAAGGGTAGGCTTGACTACCTGGGACGAGCTAGACTTGGCCTTTTTGCCTCTTCGACTGGGGAGATTTCCCAAATCCAAGCTCTTTGACAGCGTCTTCCTCTTCTCCCCAGTCGCAGGACGAGCTTGAGTTTCAGTCTCAAGACGATCCCTCTCAGCAGCCACCTCTTTTCCCTTGTTCCCTTTCATTGTTGCCATTCCTAAAAAAAGAAAAAGAAAAAAAAAGAAGTAAAGTAAAAATACTTTTAGAATTAAAACAAAGTAAACAATGTGCAAGGACGCTTGGAACTTAAGACTTACTTCTTCTTACTGTGACTTCATGTGCAATTGCTTCGTCAGATGGGTTAGGGCCCAATCCCCACTTGGCAAGTCGTCTAAGCAAGACCAAGGAATGGAAGTCCCTACCCGTGTGAAGACGAGCCCTGTGGACGCGGTCACGGTGGAATTTGCTCAAAGACGGTCGTTTAACAGCTGAAATGAAACAGGTAATTTTTTTTTTAATTAATCGTTAATGTTAAAAGAAGAAAAGGGAAAATCAAAAGAAAAAGGGGAGTAACTTACCCTCAGGACGAAGGTTTCCTAGGTCCCCGGTATAACAACCAAACGTGTCTCGGCCAACGTCTACAGGATTCCCAGCCCAGAAGCCAGAGACGAAGAAAAATTCTGTCTTCCATTTTCTGTTTGACGAGGCCAGGGACTTGATCAATCTACAATCTCTACCCCTGGCTGTGAATTGATGAAAGCCAGGGGATTGATGTATCTCTGAAGGTTTGTAACAATAAAGGAACTCGTCTACAGTAAGAGGACGGTCTTTTCCAAATACTTCACCCCACAAAATTTGCATTGAGATGATTAATCTCCATGCATTTGGGTTGAATTGGCATACTCCTAAACCTAACTTAATCAACAACTCCCTAGTAATGGCGTTTAAAGGGAATCTTAAACCCCCCAAAAGATAAGCCTCATAGACGTCTATCCCAAAGTAAGGGTTGCAACACCATTCTCCTCGGACGGGCAACCTAGGGTTAAACTCGTCTGGGATTTGGTACCACTCCCTAAGATTTTTTAGTCTTTGCTCGTCTGTCCTAGAAGGGATATCTACTGCACAACTGTAAATAGTGACCTCCTCCTCGTCCAAAGGACCAGAATGAGGGACAGTAGATGAGGTACCAGCTTGAGACCCTGAGGCCTTCCTAAGCTGTTCCTGTACAACCTCTATAGGAAGCCTAGGGATGCCAGAGACATACTCCTCGTCTGTGGTATTCCCCCCCACTACTATCACTACTGCTACTAGAACTGTAGTAGCTACTCTCATCATTATACTCATCTATGGCCTTATCTACACTATCGCTAGACGAGGAAAGTACAACATCAGCCATCTTAACAGAAAAACTAAGGACGAGAAGAAGAGAAATACCTATATCTAGGACGAAGGAAAGCTATAAACGCGAGAAGCTTCTAGACGAAGATCTAGGATGAGGAAGGACAAGGAGAGAAATTTCAGAAATGAAGAGGGTAACGGAGGCATTCCACTATTTATAGGGAACAAACCCCAGCATCTGAAGCGACATGACCAAATCAATAAGAGACATGTAGCATACTCCTCGGTTAAATCAATCGACGAGATTTTTTTCACTAATGAATTCATGACAAGTGGCACACCAATCTGCAGCTAACACACGTCTTACATCTCTTTGGACGACCCATGGACAAGGGGACAACTGATGATGTTATAAAATGTAACCTCCAAAATTGTCCATATGGTTTGTCCTTGGAAAAAGAATTGAGGAAGGGCGCAAAAAAAAAGCCGTCCGTCCCCATCAAACCTCGTCTGTCATAAATTAAGGACGGACGAGGCCTCGTTCGTCCCAAATGACGAACGAGGCAAACATTCTGAACTTGAGCCAAGGCTCGTCTGTCCTTAATTAAGGACGGACGAGGCAAATATTTTGAACTTGCAAATTTAGTTCTTATCTATGAACCAAGGCCTCCATTATTCGTGATGAAGCACTGGTCCAGATAAAGTAACTTCCATGGAAGTTATGGAAGTTACCTCTGACTTTGATGAATTCTTCGACAATAGGAACGGTTATCAGAGCAAGTAACCATTCCATGTGCACTATATAAACGTTTCTCTACGAAGAGGTAATCCATTCGGACATTTTTTTTTACAGAACAAAAGAAAGTCTTATAAATATCTTTCTCTCTATTCCTGCCCACTAACTTTACCATCGAGGACCCTAGACCGGCCTCCACCGGTCTTTCTCTGATTGAATTTGGTTTTTCAGGACTTAGCCTTCAAGATCATCGAAGCTCGGAGACTTTCAACCCATTGATTTTCCAGGATTATCAGATACTGTGGCCATGAAAGAAAAGATGGAGAAGATGTAACTGGGCCTTCACAAGGCCCAAGGGATGGATGATTGCCTCTATAACATGGAAGGCATAAGTTCAAAAACTTCCATTGCATTTCCGACAAAATTCAAGATTTCTGATGTGGAAAAGTTTGATGGAACTAGAGACCCAAAACAACATGTTAAGAGGTATCTAAGTATTGCTAAAATGAAGGGATAGGATGAGAAACAGACTTTGCATGCATTTCCCCTCTCACTCATGGGAGGTGCATCAAGGTGGTATTATAGCTTAGATCCAAACAAGATCAAGGTGCGAAATAAATTAGTGGAGTTTTTTGCGGACCAATTCATCTTCAACTCTATGATTGATGTAACTCTAAGGGACTTGGAGATCACTAAGCAAGGAGTGGGGGAGACATTCTCCTAATATATGAAAAGGTGGAAAGGAAAGACATCAAGGATGGTTAATAAGCCAAATGAGAAAGACCAAATTAACATGATTGTCAAGAATTTGATTTCGGCATATAATAGTAGGCTCCTGTCATCGCCTATTAGTTTGTTTGGAGAATTGTGTGATTGTGGAACTAGGATTGAAGATGCTATTAACAATGGACAATTGGAGAAAGGTGAGATAAACCCGATCAAGAAGACATATAGGGGAGGAGTAGCTACTTCTAAAGCACCCAATCCCGTGAATGTAAGTGCCATCATACCTCAATAAACCTTAGCTTACATAAGCTTCACAAAGAAGGCCCACCGAGAATTTTCTGACCTAGGAATGACCATCGCCTAAGCATATGAAAATTTGTCCTCCAAAGGATTCATCAAACCTCTAGATCCCACACCTATACCCAATCATGTACCTCCCACTTGGAACTTCAATGAATATTACCACTTCCGCCAAAAATCTGGCCATAAAACTGACAATTGTTTCCGCCTCAAGCATGAAATACAAGACCTCTAGACAATGGAACTCTCCCAAATCCCAACATCATCACCAAGCCTAAAATTAGGAAGAGCCTTTTGCCCAATTATCACCGAGCTCCTCCTTTATATCAGACTTTGGTGCAAATAGATGAGATTGAATGGGATTGTTCATAGTTGATAGAAATCATAGAAGTTAATGTGGTAGAAGTCTAGGGATATGGGATGACGAGGATGAGATTTTGAAGAATGTGGTGGCTGTGTGGGGGATACTCCCTAAAGGGATAACCGAATTAAAGAAAAGGATTATGGAGAACAATGTGGCAAACATTACTAGGAGTGGTAAGCACTACAAGCCATCCTTTTTGGAGAAGGATCATCCTGGTAGGGACATAAGAGAAGGGTCCAACCTCATAGAGCCTAAAGGGAAGGAAGAAAAAGAGGAAGAAGATAGAAATCTAACCCAATTGAAGAAAACCCAAGCTCATGTATCTGTATAGAGCTTACTAATGGCTTCTCACAAGCATCGTAGTGTTCTCTTGGACACCTTACATGGAAAGGAAGTATCCATAGAAACTACACCACAAGAAGTGCTATCTCTCATGGGAGTTAAAGCCTTATCTCATCCCTTCCTTGCCTTTTCCGACGAAGAACTCCCACCTAAAGGAGCCACTCACACCAGGCCATTGCAAATCACCGCTCTCACCATTATCCTGGATGTGGAGACGATTATCCCCTCTCCTTTGACCGTTAGGTCATATGATAATACTTCAAGGAAGGTTATGAGAATTTTCAAAGCTTCTTGCAAGATTGGTCCATTGGAGACAGTTTTGGAATTCCACATGATGGACATCACCCCTAACTACAACCTTCTCTTGGGAAGGGCATGGCTTCATCCCATTAGGGCTATTCCTTCTTCTCTACACTAAAAGATGAAAATCCCATGGAAAGGAGGTATTGTTGTGGTACTTGGTGACGGTGAAATCCTAGCTCCTGTCTGTCGACTTGAAGATGGAGGAAGTGAGCTTTAAATGAGTGGATTTAAGTTTGTGAACATGGCTGACTATGTATTGAAAGATGAAAGGTACACTACGAACTTGCTATCCCATAGTTAAAGTTTGTAATACCCATAGTGAGTAGAGGGTTTTAGATGGTATAAATGCATGAACTCATTCAATTTAATCATGTCTCCCTCATGGACGGATACCCAGATTGACATGCAACTAATTATTGTCCTCCAAGTGTTTGGCACAAGTTGGCCCAAGGAAATTTTCAGGTGAAAAGGAGCTCCATAATGAAAGTATAAATAGGGAATCGCAAACCACACTAAAAGAAAGCATCATAAAAACATACCTCAATATGGGCAAAGGCACAAGCTTTCTCATTTGAGCAAGGTAATCTAAGAATGGTTCCCGTCAGGAATTGGAATCTTTTCCTAAAATTATTAAGATGAATTTCCTTCAAAGTATACCTTGGCAAGAGCATGGAAGGGTTCAGGTGCAGAAGATGAAGATGGTTAGGACGTAGCAGTGTCAATTTATTTACCCATGGGCTCAATTTTCAGGTGAGAAAGGAGCTCTATAATGAAGGGATGAATAGGTAATCGCAGACCACATAGAAAGAAAGCTTCATAAAAACATACCTTACCATGGGCAAAGGCACAAGCTTTCTCATTTTAGTAAGGTAATCTAAGAATGGTTCCTGTTAGGAATTGGAATCTTTCCCTAAAATTATTAAGATGGCTTTCCTTCAAGGTGCACACCTCAGCAAGAGCATGAAGGGGTTCAGGCATAGAAGATGAAGATGGTTAGGACACAGCAGTGTCAATTTCTTTACCCATAGGTTCATCACTAGATGAAAAACCGTTGTCTAGATCACTCAATTTGATTTCAGTGGCCATTTCAATGGCTAGGTGGTATAGTATCAAAGATTGGTGGATCAAATGGTAAAGCTTGAACAATACAAGCCTAAGGGCACAAAAATGAGATGCAAACAAACCAGCTTAGGGACGTCAACCACAAGAATACTCAAGAAAGACTCCTAGTTTAGCAAAGAAAAAAAATATAGAAGGAGCTTCTTGCCTAATAAAAGAATAATCAACCATTAAAAAGTTTGAGAAGAAGAAAACTTACTAGGGTAGTTTGAAATGTCTCAGACTTGAAGACGAAATGATAAGGAAGAAAAAGGAAGCCAAGTAGTTTCTGAAAGGAAAAAGGGTGAATATCAAGGTGCGGGAAAACTGAAAAGTATGTTCTCATGCTCCTCCCATGGATAAAAGACACGTGTCAAAGACAGGTTAAAGTTTGTCATTCGCATTAAATGCAATAATAAAGGAATCTCAAGCGTTAGAAATAAGGTTGAAATTGTCTGACTAATACTATTCCCTCGCTTGTTCAAAAATACGATAAAGGAATAGAGGGGGCAACTGATGAGTACAACATTAATGGTTGTCCAATACTTATGTATGACGTTACCCGCATTTATGTTTAGGAATAACTCCGTTGTAACCTACACTGGGAAACGCTCATTAGAGCATTACAAATGTCTTAATGAGCCTTCAATAGCCATTAGCAGATTACACAAGTGATAATGCCAGAAAGGCAAAGGTCGTCAGCATTTATGTGGAACAGACCTATAAAAGGCTAGAATCAACAAAAGGTACACACATAATCTTAGATTATCTAACTTAAGTATCGGAGGGTTCTTGGTAGGAAATGTTACATGAATCTATTTCTTTCTTCTCAACAGGAGATATAGTCCCGTCCATCCAGCCTTGACGAGGAATAGATTGATGATACAATCCGTGCCTCATCACCTTCCATTCCTATTTTTTTCTTGGTATAAATTTGGTATTAGAGCTATGGTTCAATGGTTGATTGTTGTCAACATGTAAGAACATGGGAAGCATCTTAACCCGAGAAAAATGGGCTTGATTTCGAAATGGAAGATTTGATGAGACAACAAAAGGTACACATAAACTCAGATAAAATACATAATTGAGATTTCTTTAGAGAGATAATCTAACTTAAGCACCGGAGGGTCCTTGGCAGGAATCACCCCAATGTAACTTGAATCTATTTCTTTGTTCTTAATAGGAGATACAGTCCTGTCCTTCTAGGCTTGATGAGGAACAGATTGATGATACAATCCATGCATCATCACCTTCCATTCCCATTTTTTTGTCTAGTATAAATTTGGTACTAGAGCTATGGTTCAATGGTTGATCACTGTCAACATGTAAGAACATGGGGGGAAGCATCTTAACCCGAGAAAAATGGGCTTGATTTCAAAATGGAAGATTTGATGAGAACTTCAAAAACTCCAAGAGTGTCTGAAGTCTTATGAAAATCAAGGACGTTACGATGATGATGATGTAAATTTTTTTTACAGACAAGGATTTGGTGACCACACCCCCACACACCCCCCCCCCCCAATCTTTGAATGTTGAGATACTTTTGTTGGGTGCAAAGTGCCGTGTGGGTCCAGCCCATGCCCTGTCAAAGTTCATTTAAGAGCTTGCCTCCAAAAGTCTTCAAGGAAGCCATGTCTCTTAATGAGACTTGACTCAAGCATGTAAGGAAGAAAGAAAATTGGGTGAAGCAAAAAGCATGGTCTGACTTCTCTTATTGAGAAGTGTTGCAAAGCGTGTTGGACACACTGAAGAGAAAAGAAGAAAAAGAAAGAAAGGCCATTCGGCCTTGAGTGAGCAGAGCTGAAACAGAGAGCCATCATTCGGCCATTGTGTGAGTTCCAGAGAGAGCAAAAACATAGAGATATTCAGCCATTGGAGAGGTGCAGTCTGTGTGAAGAAATAGAGAAAAACACAGTGAGAGTGTGGGAGAGTGAAAAAGAAAAAAAGAAGACATTTTTCTTCGCTCAAGTTACACACAAGGAAGATAAATTGGTGGAGTTCTCATGGAGTTTTTGAGTGCTACAACCATGGAGAGTTGGAGTATTCAGAGGAAGATTTTGCTACTGGCTTTATGGTGAGATTGTATTTACTCCTTGAGATTTATTCATTGTATATCCAATTTATTGTGGACTCAAGTTTAGCATAAACTTAATAGTTGTAATCTCTATTTCATAGTGGATATTTTTCGGAGCTGCCCCGTGGTTTTTCTCTCTACACTAGAGAGTTTTCCACGTAAGATTTGATATTCTTGTGTTTATGTGGTGCTTGCTGGAATTTTTTTTTTGTTTCCATAATATTGCTATTGCTTGGTAGTTATATATTTTAATTCACACATAGACATAGAGGGGATTAGGATTTTCCCCAACAACTTCAATTCTCTATTTGACTATAACATAAGGGTGGACATCCGGAAGTTTGAAGGGAAATTGCAGCCTGAAGAATTCATTGATTGGTTTCATTGTTGAGTGTATGTTTACTTTTGACTATAAAAAGGTACTTGAGTGTCGCAAAGTGAAGTTGGTTGCTATCAAATTGAAGAAGCAAGGTTTAATTTGGTGGGAGCATATTAAGAGGCAACAAGAACGAGAAGGAAGAACCAGCATAGTTACCTGGTCCAAGATGAAAAGAAAGCTAAAATGGATGTAGAAGAAATTGAAAATAGTGCGAAAATGACCAAAACACACAACATGTTTTTCACTCTTGGATCTTAGAAGAATTCATGATTTTGGAGCGATGTTTGGACGTATATGTGGTACCATGAAAGGAGTGCTAATAAAAATCTGCATGAAAAGGAAGCATATGAAAGTTTTGCAAAGTGTTTTGAAGACGTGGAAGAAAATGATTAACAAGCGTGGCAACAAACGTTGTTTACATAACCATGAATGGCTGCTTGAAATGCTCGCGGAAAAAAAATACCATATGAAATGGGTTGAAGCTTACATAAATAATAGAGAGGTACTACGTCTATAATATTTTCACAACACTATTATAATAAATTCTAGGTGTTAATTTTTTATTGGTTCTTATTCTGTGCTTCTTAATGGTCAACCTGTGGGTTTTATTAAACCGGAACGTGGACTTTGCCAGGGTGATCCCTTATCGCCCTATCTTTTTCTCATGTGTGCAATGGGCCTTCAGAGCTTATTACATTCAGCAGAGATGGAAGGGCATATTCAGGGTGTAGCCATCTGTCGGAATGGACCTAGGGTCTCTCATTTATTTTTTACTGATGATAGTATTTTATTCTGTCGTGCAAAAGAGGAGGAATGCCAGAAGATACTGGATGTTTTGGCTATTTACGAGAGAGGGTTAGGGTAGAAGATTAATCGAGACAAAACTAGTATTTTCTTTAGTTCCAATACCACTCCAGATATGAAGGATCGAATAAAGGCTATTTTGGGTGTTCCTGCCATTCGACAGTATAAAAAATATTTGGGTTTGCCGGCTCTTGTGGGTAGGGCAAAGAAACAAAGCTTTAGTTACATCAAGGAAAGGGTGTGGAAGAAACTCCAAGGGTGGAAGGAAAAACTTTTGTCTCAGGCTAGTAGGGAAGTGCTTATCAAATCAGTCATTCAAGCGATTCCCACATACACAATGAGCTGCCTTAAGCTCCCTAAAGGATTGATTAAGGAGTTGGAAATCATGATTCGTAAATTCTGGTGGCGGTATAGTGGGGGGAATAGGAAGATTCATTGGGTTAAGTGGGATAGACTCTGTGAGGCTAAGGAGATAGGTGGTATGGGGTTCAAGGAAATTGAGAAATTTAATGATGCCTTACTGGCCAAACAGGTGTGGCGTATGATTAATAATCCAGACTCGCTTTGCGATCGTGTGTTCAAGGCAAGATTTTTTCCGGATTGCTCTATTCTTGAAGCAAGGGAATCTACTGTGGGATCCTATGCATGGAAGAGCATTTTGAATGCTAGGGATGTCATTCGAAGGGGGATGGTATGGAGGGTGGGGACGGGGGAGAGGGTGAGGATTAAAGAGGATAGATGGTTGCCGGACAAATCAACTGGATTGATTACTTCCCCACTAACCCAAATGGCAACGGAGACAAAGGTTAGTTCTCTCATTGATCAGGACCAAGTGAGGTGGAAGGAGGAGGTGGTGCGAAATTTATTCCTTCCACATGAGGCTGAATCAATTCTAGCCATACCGTTGAGCTTTCGGCGACCCCCTGATCGTATTGCTTGGAAGCACACCCTATCGGGTTTGTTCACAACTAGCAGCGCCTATAAATTAATTGTTTCCTGTGATTCCATGTCTAATGTAGGTAGCTCAAGTGCAGAACACCAAAAGAAATTCTGGAAGAGTCTTTGGCAACTCCGGGTGCCAAACAAAATCAAAAACTTTGTTTGGAGGGCATGTAACGAGGCTTTACCAACAAAGCTGAATCTGCACCATCGACACGTCACGAACTCTGATACTTGTGATTTGTGTGGAGAGTTTTCTGAGGATACCGTTCATGCTCTTTGGACATGCAAGGAAATAGCTTCAGTTTGGTTGTCTTTGGAATGGTTCCACCAATATGTCCCTGTTCAGCCTATGAATTACAGAGAGTTATTGGCCAGATTTTTGCCGAGTCAAGATGATTACAAAGCGGAGATTTTTGCTATTGCTGGGTGGCTCGTGTGGAATAGGCGCAATGCCATTCACTTCAATAGAGCTGTCCGACCTGTGGATAGCATTTGCAGAGAGGCCGGTAGTATTCTCCAGGAATTCCTTCAAGCACGGGAGAATGAACAGAGTCCTTCACGTCCTCAAGTGACTCAAAAATGGCGACCCCCTGCACCGAATATTTACAAGATTAATTTTGATGTTGCGGTTTTTCGAGCTTCGAACCTAGCGGGTTTGGGTGTGATTGCGCGTGACAGCAGGGGGGATCCGATTGGGGCACTAACCATGCCTATTCCTTTCAGGCAGTCTGTGGCGGAGTTGGAGGCTTTGGCATGTCAGAGGGTAGTTCAGTTTGCTTTGGAGATTGGCTTGACTCAAGTGGTGGTTGAAGGGGACTCTGTTATTGTCATTAAGGCGCTCCAGAATGGCTTGAGTCAGTTTGCCAGCTATGGAAACATTCTTGAAGACATTCGGTCCCTATTATCACATTTTCAATATGTTGTTTTTTCATATTCTAGCCGTGTATGTAACTCTGTTGCTGATGCATTGGCTAAGAAAGCTAGTTCTAGTTCGGGGCTTCAGGTTTGGCTTGAAGATTTACCTGAAGACATTGCTCCCTTTGTGTTTAGAGATGTTCATTAATTTTGTTTTGAATAAAAGTGCCCAGGCTGTTTGGTCTGGTTTCTCCAAAAAAAAAAAAAACTTAAATTATTTTTTTACCCACCATAACAACCAATAATAACTTATCACTTAAAATTTGTTATGAAAATATTATGGACATAATATTTCTTTAAATAATAAAATCAAATATTCATCTAAAAAGATAATAATATCAAATAGTGATGCTCTTCCAGCATTTTTCTTATGCATTTTTTAAACATACTTTTTCTCAAGCCAATATGAATATCCATGTTTGTCAAATTATCAACCAATAATCAATTCATTACAACCAATGTCTAATTTTTAAAACCAAATATAAAAAATCCATTAAAAACAACAATTCAAAAGAGGTAGGGAGATAATCCCCCACCCATCACCCCCAACCCAAAAAAATAAAAAATAAAAATAAAAATAAATAAGAACTTAAATTTTTAGAAAAATCAAAGGTTGCATTTGGATGCAAAGATTTAGATTTGGATTAGATTTAAAATGCCTTGATTCTAAATCCATTAATTTTAAAATTTATTGTTTGGGTATGTTTATGCATTGAAGGATTTGAAATTTATCATTTTAAAATTTATTGTAATTTGAATTTGAATTTTAAATCAATAGAATAACTTTTAAAAAACCTTTAGCGTTTTAATTTTGGTGTAGTTCTTATTACATACAAGTAGGGGATGGTGAAACTCATTGATATCCCTATTGTACAAGTTAGATTCATGGTTCCAACTATTGGATTGTAATGATGATTGCATATCTTTCAAGTTTCATCACAGCCAACTAAAAAAATGTCATGCCAACTGTTAGAGAGAGAGAGAACCCAAAATACAAGGGTTTTTTTTTTTTTTTCACAACATTTAAAAGCTCAAACTAAAAAATTTGTTTTGAAACTCTTAACATCTAAAAAGTTCTATATCAAAAGAGAAGATAGACAAGATGACGATTGAATATCTTCCATTATAGCCGACTAAAAAACTGTCATGTCGGCTCTTAAACACTAAAAATGTTCTATATTAAAAAAGAGCCACATACAATTATGAGGTGCAGGAAACCCCCAAATCAAATATCAAGTGAACTGATTGCTTTTGCTACCCACCCTACCAAATTTCTACACACAATTTATAAAAAAATGCTGGTAATTTGGGTTGATGAAAAGGTTATCCTTATATCTAATCTAAGATTCATTCATGGTAGAAAATTGGTCTTTGCCCCTTTCGCGCAAAAAAATCTAGCATTTTGTCTCATCTTCCAAACTAATTAGGAAAATGTCCCTATTTTGAAACTCGATTTTCTCAAAATCGAGTTTCAACGTCACTATAGGCTTTTTAAAATGCCACTATAGGTATGGAACTAGAGTTCGTGGAGCTCGAGTTCTAAAACGCCACTATAGGCTCCTTAAAATGCCACTATAGGTTTCCTTAAAACGCCACTATAAGGCTCTAGAATTTTTTTTTTATTTATTTTTATTCTTAGTTTGTTATAACTTGATTGTCCAAAAATCAAGTTTCAAAACAAAGGGATTTCCCTAATTAGTTTGGGAAAATGGGTAAAATGCTGGATTTTTTTTTTAAAAAAAAAAGGGGCAAAAGCCCATTTTCTCCTTCATTCATGTGCAACCTCTATTCAAATATAACATGATTGCAAATTTCTTAACATCTAAAAAGTCAAATTTATAACTATTATTATTATTATTATTATTATTCAGTCATTCAAATTAAAGATTAGAATCCATATTACACAATTCATCCAAAAAAAAAAAAGAAGAGGAAGAATCCATATTACACATTGTACACGAAGTTCATTCTATTTTAGAGTGAAGAAACACTCGCAAATTAAAGAAACAAAATTTCCCTTGAAATGGAGTCTCCTATCATAATTAATTTAAACCCTAAGTGGCCAAAATTAGAGGCCAAACTTTCTCTTTACACTTCAATGCATGCTTAAGTTTTTAGTTTAATTCACAGTTAAAAAAAGTTTGGCTTAGTGGTTCCTTAGGCCTCATGATATTCATGAGATCATAGGTTCAAAACTTTTTGCCAGCATCTTGGGGCCACTCATGGATTGCACATGTCCAAGGGAATAATTAGATACTCGAAGATGTCAGGATATCCTTGTTTATCAAAAAAAAAAAAAAAAAAGTTTTAGTTTAATAACTTCTAACAATAACAGGTTTTTAAGGTCCCTTTTGAGTTAAAGTTTGTTTCTAAAAATAAATAAAGTGGGTGTTGTCCCATATTGCTTGAGTATAACTCTTTCCCATTGCTTAAAACTCCACTCTACTACTACAAAAGTTAAACCCTTTTGTATTGATACTTTGGATTAAGTAATGTGTTTGAGTTTAGTGAGATAGTGTAATTAAGAATGTTTAGCAGTTAGTTTGTTTCTAACTACCAGAAGTCATTATTTTTTAAAATGCTATCTATTTTTAATACCTCAATCAATAAAAACCAACTTGACTAGGTAGTACATAGTCAAAATCTGAACAAAAACCTGCTCAGAGGTGTTTCATCGAAGCTTGGGGCCTGCATCAATCATCATACCCAAAGGAAAACTAGCATCTAAGAGAACCGCTAATTGCTAAAGCAACCCTTATCACCAAACCTCATTTTATATGTTGCAAGTAGGGGTGGCAAATGGGTGGCTTGGGTCATAAATGGGTTGGGTGTGTAATTACCCATTTATCCATTTATGACCCGTTTATATATAAATTAATTATCCATTACTCGCCCAATCCATTTAATTAGGAACCCACCCATTTAACCCATTTAATTAGTGAGTAATGAAATACTGTGAGAAAAAGAAATCTAACAGGCGTATCAAAAAAAAAAAAAAAAAGAAATCTAATAGGACAAAGAGAAAGTCCATCAAACAAAGGAAGATAGTGATTCCATCGCCGCCGAGTTCTCCAAATCCCAAGACTCCGTCGCCGGTGATGGCACCAGCGCCGTCGTCGTCATCTTTGGGGCTCTCTTCCGTTAGTGCCTCTCTCTGCTCTCCCACAGTATTCATCCTACGGTTATTTTAATTTCTCTACATAAGGCCGCTCTCAAAGCTGTCGATGTCCTCACCGCCATGGCCGTCCCCGTCAAGCTCTCTGATCGCGAGTCTCTCATCAAGTCCGCTTCCACTTCTCTCAACAACAAGGTCATTAGTCAGTACTCCAGTCTTCTCGCTCCGCTTGCTGTTGATTCCGTTCTCTTCGTAGTCGATCAGGCAAAACTCGATATCGTCGATCTCCGAGATATCAAGATTGTGAAGAAGCTCGGCGCTACCGTGGACGATACCGATGCTTTCGAAGACCTTTTTGTCCTTCCTGATGAAACCGTCTGTGTTATTTTTGGTTTTGTGTTTGTTACTCTGTTTGGATGACGAGAAAAAGTAGGAATTTTTAAAAAAAAATTTGATTGAGGGCCGAATGTTTTGGGTTTTTTTTTTTTTTTTTTTTAAAAAAAATTTCGATGGGTTTAATGGTTATTAGTGGATTTATCCATTTAGTCTGATTGATTGAGGGCCGAATGTTTTGGGTTTTTTTTTTTTTTTTTTTTAAAAAAAATTTCGATGGGTTTAATGGTTATTAGTGGATTTATCCATTTAGTCTGATCTAATTAAATAACCAAATGGGTCTTTACCCATTTAACCCAAATGTTCAAATGGGTTGGGTTAAGACTTATCCAAATAATGTGGGTAATGGGCGGGTTCATGGATATGGATAAAAATTGTCACCTCTATTGCAAGATATAACTAAAAAATATTCTGCAATGAAAGGGTAAGAGCATCTTCATCAGTGGATGCAAATTTATCATCTATTTTGCACAAAAAAGCTACTTTTTATTTTTATTTTACACATCCATTTTTACAAAACACCTACATCAGTCCATCTATTATACACTATATTTTATATAAATAATATTTTTATATTCTTTTTTAATATTATTTTACACTTCCATTAACCCATTCTTCTTCTTCTTTCTTTTTCTTTCTTTTTCCTTGTCACTATCGTTTTCTCTTTCTTTTCTTCCTCTTTATCTCACGGTCAAAACCCAGAAGCACCATCACAAGCACTCCATCAACACCACAACCATCACAAGCACTACAATGCCTCTCCAATCCAGAAGCACCGATCAAAACCCACATCACCGATCAAACCCACATTACCGATCAACCATTCAAACCCACATTATTGATCAACCATCAAAACCCACATCACCCCCAAAACAAAAAAAAAAAAAAAAACAATGAGAATCTTATACCTGTGCTCTTGTTCAGTCCATGGGATATGGAGTCCTTTGTGTCTCTTTAGACTTGGACCCAAAATCCATAGCACCCTTCGAATACTCAGAGCCCTAACCCACCGAGTCAAACTTGTCCTCGTAACTCGGCAACTCAACTTGAAGGGCTTGTCCTAGACACAAGACCAGGACAAGGCACCCTCTGAGATGATTTGTCTGTGTGTTTGTGTTTGTGTGTGGGTTTGTTTGTGTTTATGTGTATTTGAGGAAAAAGATGATAAGGAGAGAAGTCAATTTCTTTTGCATAAAGGAGAGAGAGAAAAAAAAAGAGCAAAACGTGAAATTAATAAAATATGGTATACACAAGCTACAGTAGTTGTGCATATATACATGGTTATGGTAGCAAATGTGTAAATATGCACAATTTTAGAAGAACTGATGTGGAAGATTTTTGGGGTACAATGTGTAAAAGTAATTGCTTTTTGTATTTTGCAAATGTTTACATCCACTTATGTGAATGATCCTATATTGACTATTGAGGAAACATATATAAACTCAAAAAATTGCACAAACCAGACCCATCAGCTATTTTAATATGGGAATGTTAATGGGTCCCCTTAGGCCAATGGTTAACAATCCATTTAAAGAAAGTTTTTATGAGAAATGAAAAAAAAAAAACAATTAATATTTTGACAGTTTTTTCCATTTCCCATAAAAGTTGTGTCAAAACTTTTCTAAAATAAATTGTTAACTATTGCCTTAAGGGCATTTGTTAGCATGACCCTTATAATATATAGGTAATTTTTCAAACATGGGGCAAATAAAGCCAAGAACTGATTCGTTAAAAAGAGAAGTGTCTTAAAAAAAGAAAAAAAAAAGTGATGATTAACGTATAGCATATAAGGGTCTGTTTGTGATCCGTTTATTTTGCTGAAATTGAAAACTTTTTACTAAAAGTACTGTAGATAAAGATAAAAATTAGCTGAAATATTACAGTGAGACTCATGAATAGTATCAAAAAGTTCAATGAGGTCCTTGAATAATAGCAAAAATAAGCTGAACAAGCTGACTTTCTAATTTGGAGCCAAACACACACTTTAAGTACAAACAAAAACAATATTACTTACTCAATTAAGCTCAACCAAACATTTTAGTCCGCGTTTAATTTTTGGCCATTAATTCTATCTTATATATAAAATCATACTCTTCATCACTTTTTAACATATATTTCTTTACTACTTCTATCCTTTTAGATCTCTCTTATATCTTTTCAAATTAAATTACTATTTTTCACCTTAATTAATTTAACGTGTCTTCGTTGCAAATTTGCACATGAGAAAAAAGTTTTCCAGGAAATAGAAAAACTAAAATTAGTAGTAAAATTTGTAATAATTTTAACATTTTTTCTAATATTAACTACCCTAAAACTCAATATAGTCCATTCACTTTTAATTCAATTGTCAAATTAATCCTTAAATTTTAATTTTTGACAGTTTAGTCCCTCACATTGTCAAAATGAATCAATCTGGTCATTTTATCCAAATTAATAACAAATTAGCTCCTAATAGGGATGGAGCCAAGACTTGGAATTAGGGGAGGCGGTTTGTTGTTGGCCTCATGTGGTGGCTTCGGTCTCTGGCCAAGTGCCATGCATACTGCTAGGTAAGGACAAAATTATTTTGTTTAATTTTTTTTTTTTTTAAGTACGGGTTGTTTGTTTTAGGTAAAATTGGTTTATTGGGCTCTTTTTTTTTTTTTTTTTTTTTGCTTTTGGTAATTTTTGTTGCTAGACTAATTTTTTGGGCTTGTATATTTTGTTTTAAATTTTAAATCTATAAATTTTTTAAGCCTTTAAAAGGAGGAAAATATTAGAGTTAAATTGATGATGTGGTTAGTGGCTATTGTTATGTAAAAAAGTGATGTAAGTAGTGGACCTAAATGCAAACCAATAAAAATTTGTTACTTCAACAATTAGTAAAAATTTTGTAGAAAAATTTTGTAGTTGCAGCATTACTCTAAAAAAAATTAAAGATATTGTTAAGGGAAAAAATATAATTTTATTGAGCAAAATTACTAAAATTAATACTTATATATATACTAATGATTAAAAAAAAAAAACATTTGCGGCCATTGCCCCCCATTGTCCAATGGTGGCTCCGTCCTTGGCTCCTAACCCTATTCAGATGCATGATTACATATAAAAATAAACTTATTAGGTGCATATAAAAATTTTTATACCTAAGTTGAATTCTACTGATTGTCCATTGTTTAAATTTTTTTCAACTCTTCAAAAAAGTCTTTATAAGTTTATTATTTAGTATAATATTCTAATTGTACATTCTTGGTTTTTTTTTTTTTTTCCTTTAAAAGTATAGTTTGTTACTTTCTTACTTAATTTTTGGAATAATGCTAGTACCACAACAAAACCCACAAATTTTTTTTCCTTTAAAATTAGCATTATTCTAATTTTCAGTATTGTGATGCAATAATTTTATTTCATATTTACATTTTACAAATAAGTTATGAACATGGTAAAAATTTTCATTGAAATTTATGTTTGAACTAATAATAAATTTTTGTAAGAAAATTTGGATTAGTTTTAAATTGATTGAAAGTGGTTTTAGATGAAATTTAAATAGAAAAGGCTAGAACTAGTTTTAGATAACTTAAGATGAATTTAAATGGGTTAGAAGTAATACACATTCGAAGTGTCACATAGAAGTATAATAAATTTTGTATCTAAAAAGAAAAGGTATAATAAATTTTAATTCCGTCTCTTTATGCTTGTTCAGTTTAAATTCGTGAATTTACAAGTAAAGACACTTGACACAAAATTAGAAATGAAATGACACTTGACACAAAATTGAAGAACACTTAAAATTTAAAAACAATTGGCATCAAATTAAAGGGAGAAAATTGGTCTTTGCCTCTTTCATGCAAAAAATCCAGCGTTTTGCCCCATTTTCTAAATTAATTAGAGAAATGTCCTTGTTTTGAAGCTCGATTTTCTCAAAATTGAGTTTCAATGTCACTATAGACTCCTTAAAATACCACTATAGGTATGGGGCAATCAAACTTAAAAAAAATAAAAATTTGCATGGAACTCAAGTTCATGGAGCTCGAGTTCCAAGGCGCCACTATAGGGTCCTTAAAACGCCATTACAGGGCTCCGGAATTTTTTTTTTTTTTTTAATTTTCAGTTTGTTATAACTCGATTGTCCAAAAATCGATTTTTAAATTGAAACTCGATTTTTAGAAAATCAAGTTTCAAAACAGGGGCATTTCCCTAATTAGTTTGGGAAATGGGGAAAAATGCTAGATTTTTTTTATAAAAAAAAAATGGCAAAAGTCCATTTTCTCCCAAATTAGAAGGCAATTAAAAAGGACACTTGGAGCAAATTTAGAATTCAATTAGAATCTAATTTGGATTCTTGATTGATTTCCACTTTAATGTATTGTATATATGATGAAGCTGTTTAAACATTTTTTTAATGTATTTTTATTTTAAAAAAAACTCATCAATCAACAAGATCTAATAAAGAACACATATCATGAATTTTTTGAGTTAAATTTGAATTAAAAATTAATGTTTAAACAATGCTATTAGCTAACAGATTTAGATAGAAGGACTAAATTGAATCATTTTGATAGAGTGAGAAAAAAATTAAAAAAATTAAAAAAAAAAAAAAAACCTTAAGGAATTAATTTGACATTTAAAATAAAACTCAAGTGACTAAATTATTGAATTTAGCCTATTAAAAACTTTCATTTATTTGGATCCTTTGTCTTGCATTGTCCTCTACCCCCACAACAGGGCTTAAGGCTCAGTGAAAGTTTGTTAAATTATACAAACCATTTTATTGATTTATTTTGGGGTATTAATATGATGTTCGGTGAGAAGTTTGAAAATTTTAGAATTATATTCCTCGGGTTCCTAAAATCAAGCTTTGGCTTAAAAGGTCACATGTGTTGGGGCGATAACGGTGAGAAATTTGGTAAAACTACAAAAATCCATGAAAATTATATTTAAATTTCTATAATATATTTTAAGACCATATTGGGGTTAGTATTAGAATTATAATAATTTTTCTTTTAAGACTTTATGTCGTATTTGAGTTTGTAATACTTTTTGGGGGAACCTCCTTGAGTTAGGTTAGGAATTCCTTGAGTTTTATGAGTGTCTAAGGTTGAGATTTTATGTTCATTTATATATGTTAGGGTCATATTTTTATGTAATTGGCATATTGTAACAACTCAAGGAAAAACACTAGCCACATCTGTGTTATACCTCAAAAGGACTAGTCATAATTGAGGCTCCTTGCAGTAGTTTATAAAGCCCAGTTCAACCCGGTAAATACTCAATGTGGGACTCATTACACACCCACACACGTCACACAATCAATCAAATTGGGGTATCACACATATCCTTTAACAAAACGCACTTTACGTGTATTTGGGTAAATCTAAGTAGGTTCAAAATAGTCATTACAAGTGGTTAAATTGAAGACATGAAGATTACTCAAGAACTGCTCAAGAAAATTGCAATTTGTAGGTCTCGATTCTTCCTTGACAGAAGCTTGATTTGTCGAGATTCATTAAAGCTCGATCGATGTCTCAATCTATCGAGCTTATGGGTTTTCAGACTATAGCTAGTAACGTTTTTATTCTAAAAGACTATTTATTTATGGATTTGTATGATCCTTATTGGATTAGGAAAGCTCAAGGTTTGTGTAAACCTATTTGGGATAGGAGAGCCCATTAAGCTCCTATTTAAAGGAGGTGGAAAAAGAAAAACCCTAACCCTAGAAATTTTTATAAGGTTTTCTTTTTGAAACCCTAGCCTCCTCTTACAAAAGAAAGAGTTCTTGCTGCGTTTCTTGTACGCCTTTAGGTTTTGTAACCAAGCAAAGTTTCTATGTGAAGTTGCTGCAAATCAACTACAATAATCAAAGGGTTGCTAGGAGTTAGTCATGTACTTGGATTCGTGTAAAGGAGTAAGCCGTGTACTGGGATTTGCGCATCAGATTGGTTAGTCACGTACTAGGAGTTGTGCATCAAAAGGAGAGATTGTCACCACAGAACAAGTCCAATTGGGTATTGGGGTAAGGGTTCAACGGTAAGTTGGTATAAGGTATTGAGATTCCTTTACTTGTAACCACTTGTTGTGATAATAGTAGATTCTTGGAAGTAGTGACCTTAAAATCACTTGGTAGGGTTTTCACCTTGGTGGTTTTCCCAATTTGTAAACAAATCACCCATGTCAAATTTATTTTCCGCTGCATTTAACTTAGTTGGTGATAGGGGTGTCCACGGGTTGGGCCGGGTCGATTTTCGACCCAGCCCAAACCCAACCTGCCTGCGTCGGGTGGACGGAAAAGTGACCCGAAACTAACCGCCGGCGTCAATTGGTCGGATTAGTTTTAGGTTTGGGTGGAGATCGGGTCGTCACCAGAGCTACAAAATCATCGCTGAAAAATGTAAAAAATCACCATATCTGCATCAAAATCGCCGAAATTTGCACCAAAATGGCTGAAATCTGCTGGGAATGGCCGGATCTGACTAAATCTCACCACATATGGTTGAGAACTCGCTGGATCTCCTCAGATTTGAGCATGATTTTTCCAGATTGTATATAACCTTCATCGGGTCAGGTGGCTCGGGTTTTGGAGAAGAAAACCCGCCACTCGACCCGTCGACGTTAGGCCTTCGACGCGAAAACCCGAAACTGATCAACGGGAGCATCAGTTCTGGCTGAACTCGGGTGGAGATCAAGTGAGTTGGTCGGTCCGGGGGGTCACGGTCGGGTCTGGACACCTCTAGTTGGTGATTTGTTTATGCTGCCACGCTTATTGCATGTAATTGAATCTAATTAATTTCATTTGGTTAAATTAATTTGATTAATTTATCACAAGGGATCAATAAATTTTTTGGCCTATCAATATATATATATATGTGTGTGTGTGTGTGTGTATCAATGAATCGATTTTAATTAGATTCAATATTTGTTTAGGTGTCATGAGTACCTAGGTTTGAGCTCTTTCAAGTTTAGGCTATTGTTTCTTCTACTTCTAGGTAAGGAAAAATATGTTTTAAAATGTTTGATTAGTCATAACATAATTTAAAAAGCTTATATTTCATCATAATGTTTTAATAAGAACATTATGTACATATTTATGTTTTATGCAGTTAAACTAGTAGATATGTGAATTTACATCTAAAATTTATGAAAAATGAGAGTTTGAGAAGCAAATTTTTTATTTTATTTTATTTTATTTTTTATGGTCAAGTCATATGGTATGTTCCAAACTTGTCTAGTAGGGTAACAATATTGGCTTTCTATGGAATATGGTATTGGCCAATTTGTAAGATGAATGTTGTACCCGACCCTTATTGGATCAAGACCAACTTGGCTAGATGTCGATCAGTAAAGTCCTATTTGGATTGAGGGAAAAGGGAGAGGGAGTGGAGGGAGAGTAGAGTACATTAAGGTTAATTTATGATTGATTAATTGAGAAAGTATAATTAAAAATTTCATAAAATTTAAATAATTCAAAGTATTGCATCATAAAATCTTCATACATAAGAAAACTATAAGGTGCAATAAGTAAAAAAGGAATTTATAAATATTCAGTATAAATTAATTATGTATGAAATTACATGGATTCTTTCAATCCTTCACATGCTTTTAAAATTCTTCTTGACAACTTCTTTGTTTGATCTGAAAATGCCCTTACAAAGCCCGATATGACATTGAATAACCCTTTAGAAATAGTGAATGAAAACTGAAATTCATATTCCTCTTAACCAAAAAAGAAAAAAAAAAACTTTTGTTATTTATAACATAATTAGCATTTTTTGACCATTAGTTAGTCTTTAAGGTTGAAAAAAATTAAAAGCAATAGCAACTTCTATTTAGAAAAGATTGGAAAAAAAAAGTTTATGATTAGGGAATGACAGATAAAGACTAGAAACATAATAGAAGAAAAGCTGCATTTAAGCAAAAAAAAGTTTGTGATTAGGAAATGAGAGGGAAAGAACTACAAACATAATAGAAGAGAAGTTGTGTTTAGGCATGTAAATGTTTATCGAAATAGAAGATGAAAATGTCTTAGAGAAGACATTTAATTATTTTTCCACTACCAAAACTTTATGGAGAGAAAATTATTGGTTTCAATAATAGGTAACTCAAATGAGAAAGAGAATTAAAATATGTAAGGTTGAATTTATTCAATCATTTTGTTGGCTTTATTCTGTGCCAAATTTGCTTGTAATTCAATATCTAGAAACCCTGTATTTAGGTGGGAATCATATAAGGATAGTGTGTGAGAGAGTGTGAAAAAAAGTTTAAGAGTGTGCACTCAAGAAAAGCCTTGCAACTGGATTTCGCGACTAGGTTGCAATTGGCGAGTCGCCAAAGATGGCATATGTGTGAAGTAGGGGGAGCTGAAGGGTCACCCCAATTGTTGCACTTCAGGAAAAAACCTCCAGTTTGGCCAGGTAGTTAGCTCGCGACTCATTCTAGTCGCGAGCTCGAGTCGCCAAAATGCCCTGTTTGGTTGTAACTGACTCTTTGCATTCCTTATACACCCTACTATAAATACCCTTATACCCATGAAATGTTGAGGGCCTCCAGAAAGAATTTTGAGAGAGAAACCCTAAAGAAAAACAAGATTGACTCATCCACAATCTTCATTCTTTGATTCTCCAAATTCTTCTACTCTCAGTCTCTCCATTAACACATCCTTAAGAGGTATATTAGTCAAATCATTATCTCACCATATCCATATATGTGAGAAAGTATTTTGGTGCTTGGGAATCTGTTCAAAATAGACCAATTTATTTTGGTTGATGCAATAGGCGATTACGGGATCTGGTAAGCTAAAGAAGACAAGGTTCGACGTAACCCTGTTGGAGTAAGAAGCTTGGAGGGCTTAGGTGCACTAGGTAGATTAGACTTGGAGGGTCTTTTGCTATTCATGTATCCCAGCTGAAAGCTCGAAAACGTGTTGAAAAACACAAGAGCTGTTTAGACCCCCGATTAAAATTACGGCTCGATAGATTTTACACAACTTTAATATAAAGTGAGGAATAGTGTAAAAGCGAGCGGATGAACAATATAGCTACTCTAATCCATAAACTAAACAACACAGCAGTGTAATGGAATATAAAAGAGTAGGGAAGAGAGATGCAAACACAGAAAACACCAAGACGTGTTTTCGAAGAGGAAACCGAAGAACTCGACGAAAAACCTCTCCGCCGCCCTTCAAGCGGAAATCGATCCACTAGACAATCAGTTGGGATACATGAGTAAGTAAGAGACCCTCCAAGCCTAATCTACCCGATGTACCTAGGCCCTCCAAGCTCCTACTCCAACAAGGCTTCTCGGAACCGTGTCTTGTCTTAGTTATCCGGATCCCGCAACAAGCTCCATGTTGCATCTGCCATTCCAGGCTTCTTCCAATGCTTCCCAGAAGCACCAAAACGTCACTCAACACTCTCAAAAGGTGTGGTAAGTGTTTTGGGCTATCAACCTCTCAATGGTGTGGAAATGGAGAG